>NC_046362.1:3444705-3555672 GCF_011125445.2 Fundulus heteroclitus | reverse complement strand
TAAAAATTCTCAGTTATCTGGGTCATTGCAACAGCAAACAGGCTTAATTTTGGAGCCTCAGTTCTTCTGAAAACGTTCTGACACCTATCAAGGAGTCTTTGTCAATTCTGGTGCCTCGCACACCAACCTGCAGTTGGTGCGCTGCAGTTTTAAGGACATGGAGGCCAATCCTCCTAGGTGCATTTTAAGTCAGATGCAAATCACTGTCCCACCCATCACTGTCCTGGGTCCTTAGAGTCTATTGCTTGGTGTAAGTGGAGAACTTGGTCACCTGAATGGTGATGAGACTGCTGATGTAATCTCTTTGGAATGTGTTGGAGAACCGAACTGTAAACACTGGGGAGTTGGAAACACAATCCTCTTGCTCTGTTTAGTGATACATTTTATCTTCTGACCAAGATGGCTTCTTTCACTCCTGTTTCAAACCTTCTGTTCTCCCTGTCCAAAATCTGGACATCATTGTCGTCAAACCTGTGCCCTTTGTTCTTGAGGTGCAAGTGGACTGCTGAATCTTGCCCTGAGTTGCTGGCCCGCCTGTGCTATGCCATGCGTTTATGTAGCTGTTGTTTAGTTTCTCCGATGTAGGAGTCTGAGCAGTCCTCGCTGCATTGGCCCGCATACACAACGCCATTCAGCTGTGGTTTGAGTGTTCTGTCTTTGGGATGGACCGTTTTTTGTCTGACAGTGTTATTAGGTTAAAAATTTACCGGCATGTTGTGCTTGGGGAAAATTCTCTCTGTTTCCTGCTCTGTGTTAGATGCAGTGTTGTTTCATCTGCCAGCTTTATTGGGTGATCTAACAAAGGCCTATTTGGGGTAATTCTCGAGCACCATGAAGGCAAGCACTGAAACTATACCAGGATTAAGCCGTGCATATGAATGCTCAAGATAGTTGGAGATGAGACACTTGCAGGAAAGGACTTGATGACTGTTTAAAGAAAATATAATCGTTTACCCCTGAGACATCTTTTCTATTAAATTCTGTTGTTAAACAGTTTTGGAGGACTGTAGCTTAGACGTTGTCTTTTAGAGGTCCTTCCCCTGACATCAAAAAAGACTCATTGAAAATGTGCTGCATATGATGGCCTACTTTCAGCTTGCCAACGACCTTATGGATAATTCAACAGCTTACTCACAAGCGGGCAGCAAGAGTAAGAAGGGATGGGGATATAAAGATAGCGTGCACAATATGGGAGAATTCATCCCAATTTTTTAAGTTTGTAGCTGATGGTTTAGCTAAATCTATAGATATATCTATAGATATATAGATAGATATTTACACACACCATATTTTTCGGACTATAAATTGCTCCAGAATAAATAAATAAAAAATAAATAGAAATAAATCTCCCCAGACTATACGCATCAGCATCAGTGAAGTTGTAACCCACCCAGACAACAGACCTTTAAGCTAGTGCTAGCTGTTATCAGCTTCACAGCCCGATAACAGGGTTCTGTCTTGGTCTGGTCTGTGTGTGAATGCATACTGTAAAAACTAAATAACATACAAACATGTTGTCAGTCTTTGTTGTCTATAACCAAATGTTTCAATACATTTTTAAGTTAAGGTGACGAAAATCGAGGATGTCTCTGATCTTGTTGAGAAGTTCTGTCTGGGGGTTGGTTTGTTTTGCGGGATTGCAACGCTGACGGGGTGGGAAAGACGCGTTCAACGCAGCTCTTCTACTATGTCAGGACAGCGGCAGGACCGGGTAAATACCTCTGGTTGAGCTTTTTTCCTCCAACATGATACAATGAATATATATACTATAGACAGTAATGTTTACTCCTTCATTCAAGCTGGTCAAGATGAATCACCATTTAAATTTGAAAAAAAGTGCAGGAAAGTATGTAAAAATACATATATGTCCTTAAATCGTTGTGTCAGTTGTGTCTATTAACAATAACAGGTAAAAATAGGAGACAGCTACCAGTATTGTTGTTTATTGAAGTTTGAAAAGGTTATCACTGCAAAACCACTATCATTTTCCATCATATTTTTCTGAGGTTTAAAGCCCTTTATAACAAAATGCCAAAAAATGAGCCAGAGTGACCTAGAGGACAGCAAGAGAGAGAGAGCAAGAACAAAAGAGGCAGATCAGGAAAATAGGGCAGAGCCTTAACCGACATCTGGCTGCCCAGTTAATCAGCGCTGCATAGTGTAATCCAACAGAGATTGACAAATATACACTTGCTCATGTGCACACAGTCAACAAAATGGGAACTGACTTGAAGCTTGCAGGATTGTGTGTTTAATTCACCAAAATCTAGAATAATATTCAAGCATTTGCCAAATGCCTACAGGCATTTATGTAGTTTTGTCTTCCTCTGGACAAATAAGGCCTCAGAAATTTAAATCATGAAAATATTAACATTATTTATTTTCCAAACAAAAGTTAACTATCTTTAACTTCTGCCCATGTTAAAGCTTATATATGTTTACCTTAAATTAGGACTACTTTTAAATATTTTAACTCCAGTTAAATTAAAGGCATATAAACCGCTCATGGATCATGAAACAATTTTTTTTCCCTGCGGCTGCAGCACAGTGGTGACTTGTGATGGTCATAAAAAAAAGAGAAGAAGTATCTGAATCGCTGCCGGTTCGAAATTTCCTTAGGTTATCAACAATGATTAGCAGCCAGTTGTGATTACATAAGTTGTTTCTGGAACCACCACTCAGACATAGGGCTATAGGAAAACTGAAGCATCCATTTGTTCCAGCCTCAGTTCCACAAATGGTAAAAAAAACAACCTGAATGTAAATAGTGATCACTCACTCACTCACTGATCTTTTAGCGGCTTTATCCAAATGAGAGGTGATAACAGCCTGCAGGGTGGCACCGACACAGGTGCTGCTTCAGTCTGGAACTGATGCTGATTTTGTAGCCCCAAACTAACATGTTATCCCCTGAGAAACAGATTTCTTACCCTCTTCTGGCGGCTTTCGGCAGCAGCCAGCTGGGCTGACATGCGTTCCTGCATTTTCCTGCAGTGCGCCATGACAGCCTCCAGGACCGAGATAGGGCTTGACCCCAACGGCCGCCGTTCTTTGTCCCCCCCAGGGACTCTGCATTCAAAGTCTCTCTGTAGCGCCAGAAAGGGGTCAGTCAGGGTATAGTGGCCATATCGGTCTTGGAGAAACACCTCCTTCCTCTGAGCCTGAAAAAGAGAAAAAGGCAAAGCTGTTGTTTGCTATTCTCATGCTGTGTATGAACAAGGGACTTCCTGAGCCTCTTAATAATGGAGGTTAGGATCCCTGCTTTTCACACCTTTTCAGCAACAAAAAACATAGAAGCATCAAGAAATCAGCTAGAGACCAAAATCCGCCGACTCACGGCCCAGTTAGGGCTGACCTGGCTAAACTACTGTCTGTATCTGATCCAATAACAGTTCTGACCTGGTTCCAATGTCATTCTTGGATTTGAAGTAGAGCTGAACCCACAAAAAAAAAAATAAAGGAAAAAAAAAATCAATCCATATTTTGACTCATTTCACTGTGGCTATTCAAGATTACACCCAAAATGTTTTACATAATAAAATATGCAGAGTAATTATACATTGTATATAGAACTGGGTAATGTATCAGTCATAAAGCGTATATCGTGTGTCGATCCACGTGCAATGTGGAATGATCATAATTTTATTCCATACCTACAATAAATTTCCCTACCCACCCGCCTCTAGTTTGCTAGAAGCTCAGATTCTCCTACTGCTCCGTATAGTTGTGTTTGGAACATCGTTTTGTAGTCCTGTCTCTGTTTATTAACAGTAGTTTACCTTGACAATGCATAGTTAAACTACAGCTTTGTTTGAACTCAACTGGTTAAAAATCACTTCAACTCTTGGTTTGTGTGGAAAAAAGCTAAGCTTGCTGCTCTTGACCGGACGTTGGAATGAGGATCCGGGTCTTAATAGCTCTTCACAGTTCCAGAGCTTTGTACATTATTCTAGTGATGAAAAACTGAATTGATATACTGCAATGTATACCATGCGTTGCAATAAATCCAAACTATACAGTTATTTAAATTTTTGATCCTATTGCCCAACCCTCGGCTTAGAGGAGAATCTAAGCAGAACGCTCGCTGCTTGAGCAGACGACTGACGAACATCGCGGTAAGTTGTGCTCGCCAGATATACAAGACAGAACTTTTAGAGAGGAAAAAAACGCTTATTGTTTGTCGTGAAAGGATGAATAAGTTAAACCTAAACATTAAACCAATATCAGAATAAAGAACTGCATACAGTACGGTGAGAGGTAGCTACATTCAAATAATTTGGGTTTCAGCTGCCCTCGAGTGAAAATATTAGCCTTATAATGACTCCAACTATTCCGCGTAACCTAACGGTCAAATAATAGATGTACACAAACCAAGCCGTTGGAAATAATGCAAGGCCACCAAACCCATAACCATAAATGGTCTGAAGCGGCTTAATGACTGGGAAAGCACACCAAGTCAGCCAAGCTCGCTGAAGAAACAACCTCGCTCAGCAAGATCCTTCTTTTTGTTTATACGTTTATTACAGCTGTGAATAAACTCGTTTTGCTAGGGCTCACGCCATAGTTTTGATTCTTGTATGAGCAGCCTTACAGAGGCGGGGAAAGAGTTTTTTTTTTATATGGGGTTAAAGTGAGACGAGATGTTAATGAGAGAAAGACAGAGAGGTCTACCTGGTTGAGATGCCTTGCCAAACAAGGACATCCAGTTTGGAGAGCTGACTACTAGCTCATAAACAGTCACATGAACACAGCGTGCCAAGATTAACAGAGAAAGCTAAAACACTTCTTGACACTGAGAGGCGAGTGCGGGCCGGGCAATATAAACACAACACGGGATTTGTTGAAATGCCTGGGGACATGCAGGACAGGAGGACAGGGAGAAAACCACAGTGAGATGTTGGAATCTCTGAGGAACGGATATTACAACTAAAATTCACCTTAAGAAAAAAAAACAAAAAAAAAAAACAAAGAAATCAATGTACAATAATCACCTTTGACTGCAACTTGCTCAGAAGTATTTGAAATAGAAAGCAACCATTAATAGAAGATTAAGAAACAGAGTCGTCGTTTGGTTGGGAAAACATGAATATCATCGTCATTTTAAGTGAAAAGGTAACCATCTTTAACTTTTATCATCTACAGTTTTGCGAACAATGAATATTTAGCCCATATAAATAATATTTCAGCAGCAAATGCAGTGCACCACAAACTTATTCCACGGGGATTTCATGTGACTGACCAACACAAAATAGTACTTGATTATGAAGTGGAGCGAAGGGAGGCACGGTTCTCACACTTCAGCTCAACTTGACTACATTTGGGTCGTTTTCCTTTACAATGGACTGCCACCTCAACGTGGGCGGGGTCGTCATAGCAAGGCACCTGGAAGAGTAACATGCCGTGATTTGTATGCGACAGACCACCCTCTAGCCCCCTCTGTGTTTTAGAATCAGGCGTCTGCACCTCATATTTGGACTACGGTGTAGCTTTCTGTCTAGCCATTTTGCTTAAACCTCAGAATATGAACAAAACTGCAGCAAGTGTTTGTTTTTTTTAAACGATGTGTTTGATTCCTGTAAATCGTTCTGGTGAGTCAACCACTGACACCTTCTACTAGCCAATCAGGGATTAGCAGTCTTCTGAAGTCACATTTTTAGCTTGACTCTGCTCCCGTGGATTTATATGATAATAAACCCATTCCACTACACTTTTAAGCGAAGCTTGCCTTTGCGGTGCACCTATGATTAAAGGGGTTTTTGTTACTCCAAGACTTCCTGTTTTGGAGGCTTAAGGTCAACAGTCACATTTATTAAAGCACTAGAGCTTGAATCAGTTGCATTAGATCCCTTGAGATGTCATCAGTTGTCAGAGGCTGAACTCCCCTCAGGTGCTGTTGCTATGGCCGGTCATTAGGGCCGCTCCTTTAATAAATACAAAGCTCTTTGCAGCAAAGGTTACAGAGGTAGAGACAGATAATTAGCATACCATGCTAAATAGCTACATAATAAAGCAAAATAAAACAAGGTATTTAATATTAAGCGATAATTTTATTGATTAAAATAGAAAAAAATGTGCTTTTGGACACGAAGGAGAATAACTTTTCCTGTTGTTTAGGGCTTGAGCCTGTCAGAAAATCAAAGGACAACATTGTTAACTTTCTCGATATTATTTCAGGAAACAAGATCCTACTGACTCAATTTACAGCTTGCATGGGCTCAAAATATCAGCGAAACATTACATCCTTCGAGTAGTCTGTTTTTAATTCTTAACAATGACGTTTACCTGCCAGGTTGGAGAGAGAGCCGGGTCTTGATTACATGCTCGTAACTTTAGAGTACAGCAGTGAACTCAGAGTGGGACGTCATTATTATTAGCATCAACCTTTACCAGCGTGCTGAACTTAACGGGTGAGCGGGTTCACAGATGGGGAGAGACTATCTCAGGGAATGGACAGGCCAATGAGGAAGCGCAGCAGCGAGAAATGAGGTGGGAAAGAAATGGAGCGCAGCAGCAGCGGTGCAGACCAAAACCAAACCATTCGGGGCAAACACAAGCCCTCTCTAGGTAAGATAGAACGAGGGCAAAACAGGAGAGCTTTTCTTTGCCAAATAAATGAACAGATCGACAACAGATAGCCGCAACCTCTATGAACTGAGGCAATGTTTTAAAGAATAATGGGCCAACATTCCTCCACAGTCATGAGACGGGTAAATTAGTCGTTCACCTTCCTGCGACTAAAGCTCTTCTATTAGACTTTAAATCATAGGGTGCACTTAGCTCTTTCTTCCCCACCTTTGTTTAGCAAATACTTGACATGGCACTCATAATAGTAGTCTTAATTTAATTTACCAAAGTCATGCAGACCCAGCTAGCGAAAGTCCTTTTGTGAGACAGATTTCATGCAAATGAGAAATATTGTGCCGTTTCAAAAGCGCTTGATTCTGTGCCACAAGATCTGGTTACGGGCCTACCGTCTAACACGTGATGGCCTGCAGTCACAGCAGTTTCACTCAGCTGGAGCGATCAATAAGTGCAAAAAGATTGGATTGGACAGCCTGAATGAGACGACTTTAAAAAGGCCGAAGAAGCCTTGGACAGCAGAGCTACGGGCAGAGGATGGGTAGGCCGAGGCGGAGCGGCATAAATTTAATTAGGAAGGAATGGATGCTCAGAGGAAGAGAGAGAGAGGGGTAAAACGATGTTCTGACACATAGGACGCGGAGGAGATGGACGGATCCAAATATAGACAGAAAAGAAGGATGAAAGAGACAAGAGAATGACTGAGAGGGAGAAGGAACGGTGTCCACACTGAGCCACAAGCGCTCATTGTTATGCAACACGCATGTTGATTGTTCAAAGTGTTGCAGAGACGGAACAGCATCATCTTCCAATGCCCTAAAAGTTTGCTCACAATTATGCAGCCATTCCAGTCCCGAATTAAAAAAAAGAACATCCTTTGAAGTACATGTTATAGTACACCATGTGACACTCCGCATGATGATTACCATTCATACCACATTAACACTGGTTTTCACACTCATATTCAATCTAAAAGTCCCGCTGGAACAATAGTCACTCCTGCTCACGCCACCACGTCTGGAGACTGTTTCAACCGACTTCAAGGCTAAAATCGCTTTCCTCCTTTATTCTGAGACGCTTGTGGGAGGAGGGGGCGGTGGGCTACGGCGGGCGGTAGGTCATGGAGGCTCGCCGCCCCCGAGCATCGCGCCGACAACAGTGGGAAACCAGGCCATAGTTACATAAGCAGCGCAGCAGAGGAGAGAACAGCCTCACAGTGATTGGCTCCTGGTTTTTTCACTCCAGCTGTAGAGAGATTCAACTACAGAGGTCAGCTGAATGCTTGGCACATCAGATTGTGCATTTGAACGCTCAGATTCAGCAGAAACAAGAAAGCGGTATTGCTTTGAAATATAGATCCTCTAAAAACAAAAAACAAACTACTTATTTCAATCATATGATGCCACATCTTTACCTGGAGCATATCTTCCAAACCGACCAATATTCATTCTGTGTTAGTGGGCAGACAAACACTGGAGCCTAAATCGGGCGACTTTTCACAAATGTTTTATGAATTAAGCTGACGAACCTCTATAAAGTTTGATTAAGGCTCCTATGCTCATACACACACACACACTTGTAGACACCTGTACAAACGTCTACAGCGACGCACCCGTACTGATAAGCCAAACACCTCTGGTGATACAAACACGGGTGAGTCCTGTCTGACCTGATTTACTTTCAGCCCTAAGAAATGAACCGTAACGCTCGATTAGGATAGCACCTCCGGATTTCCTTTGTGACACATGTAGGCGACCAGCTTCTTAATGCGGCATGTCTGAGATGCTGCGCTGAGAAAAAAACCAAAACAGATGTGACTCGGTTCTAAGAGCAGGTGTCCGTCCTCATGTCTCCCCTTCCTCTCTCCTCTCCGTCCTGTCTCGTTCACACTGCGCCTCACGTGAGGGGACACTTTTCATTCCAAAACTATCGAGGGAATAAACATCTCCTGCTCTGCTCCACATCTGGTAGCAGCTGGACAGACGGTCCCTGGTATCAACAGAGGCCCGGTAGTTACAGCCAGGTGTTTGCGCCGAGTCGCCTCTCATCCCGTTACCATGGAAACGGTGGTTTGTTGAATGGGCAACAGTTGTGGCATTGGAATAGTTTATATAATCGTTGCAAAGTGTTGAGTAGATGGGAGTAGGTTCCCTGCCTAGGTTAAAAGCAGAAATTAGGTTTGCTGGGAACAGAAACCCCCCCCCCCCAACAATAATAAGGCCTAAATCACTGAAACCAAAAACACTGGATGCATAGAACATGGCAAGTTATAGAAGGTGGAATCTCAGCCTGAAGTGTTTAGTTGAAGTTTTTCCATTTCTTTTAGACAACATGGGAAATTTGTTGTGCTAATTTTCTTTATAAACACTATAATTATATACTGCGGGCATGAGTGTATCGTCAAGAGAGCGTTTACTGATGAATTCATGCAGCAACAATGTAATTCATATTGTTGGCAAAGGGACTGATATGGGACTTTTTGGACTCCGAATCTTATATGAACCCTAAAGACTATTTGCACACATAAGCTTCTCAGGAACATATAAGGTGTGAAAATAATGTCTGTTGTGCGTGCATCCTGAGCCGGTGTGTTTAAAAAAAAAAATTCACTATGGTAACACATGGTGACAATAATGATTCTTGATTAAACACAGAGGCAGTTTAATTTTTTTTAAGATAATTAGGTGTAGACGACGGTGGTTGCATTTGGGTCTGCACTGGCCTTTCGGTTTAGAGATGGCACTGCATTATGCTCTGTTTATTCAGTTCAAGCTTAGTGAGTTCTGTGATTTTTAAATGCATAATACCAGAGCAGCTCTTCGATATGTTGATCGTACTGCACCGATTCAGCCAGTTTGGTGTGCTTCCTGATTACAGGGTTGCTGTGTATAGTTGCCAGCTAGTACAGTGTTTTTGGTTATTATCAGTTGGATATAAAGTGCTGAAACATGCTGCAATCAGAGCTATAGACATGTAGGGACATGAATGCCTCTGTAAATTGTCACACACACAATGTAACTGAAGAACACTCATCTCTATCAAACGGTGAGGTCTTTGTGTACTTTTGCTGGTCGATTAAACCCCACAGCCTCTGTGGGCAAGCCTGTGTTGGTCATGCATATAAATAGTCTGCCAGCAGCTGAGTCCACCAGGCAGCAGAACCTTTCCCTCCAACTTCAAGCTATGCCATGTCTCCCAGCTTTGTTTCTGTTTTAATTTCATTAGGAAAAAAAAAATACTAAATTGGGTTCCTTCCTTCCTGAAAGGGTAACTCACTCCAGTGTAAAGGCATAACTCTGCCAGGGGACAGGCAGCTAAGTGGGGGTATGAGTGGTGGGGTGGGGATTAAGCGGGGTTTGGGGCTGCGGTCAGGACAAGGGAAAGTGGCATGTTGAAACATGGAGTGACCAGGGCGACATCTGGTGGTTTCGCCACGGATCAGTCTTTTAAGGTGAAGGATTTCTCACCCAACTTGTCAACAGAGGTTGATGGAGGCCTAAAGGTACATAGCCACGTTAATTTACATTTTTTAAATGTATAGGTCAATAACTCAATCTGGCTGCATACAAAGTTTTTCTGAAAGATTATCCCATCCTGCTGGCGTATTAGTTGTTATTTTGGTGTTTTTCGGTTTTGTTTGTTAAGAAATAAAGCTCTTCATGTATATTTATATTAACAACGGAGGTGCAACACTGCACATGTGCGCAGGGGATAAACAAAGAAGCAGCAAACGGCTATTACCGTAGCATCTCCCAGCGAAGTGTGGAAACAATGAAGAAAGGTTCAAGATCCAGGAAAAAAAATAATAATAATATATCTATTATATATGAAATTAAATATATATATATATATATATATATATATATATATATATATATATATATATATATATATATATATATATATATATATATAGACTGGAATAGCACTCAGAATAAAGTATGAATGCTGGTGTTCACTGAAGTGGAAGCTAAAGCTGCCGAGGCTCAGATGTGACTGCTGAGTTGGTTGAAGTAAGTAAACGTCCTTATTAATACTGTGATAATTGTAATAGCAATGCTCTTCTTAGTCTCTACGGTTTTAAGTACAAAAACATTATGAATAGATCAATCGATTGATTGGCTCTCAACTTGATGCTGTGTCAATGTTTCCATTTATGAATTGAAATTTTCTTTCTCCTTGATGTTGTGATATGAGGTGCCACTTTACCACGAGGCATTGCAGAGGGTTCAGACTCGGTCCGGCATTTTTTATTAGTGATTTAAAAGTCGTCATCTAGCTTTCTGATAGTTCTGTAGTACTGCCAGTAGATGGCACCACTTCTGTTTATTTCTGCTCATCGTGCCCATTGCTGGGTATCTGTTGCTTTATGCTTGATGCATGTACGTTCCGTGTGGAAATGAGACGTGCGGACATAATGTCTCCAGCATTTATGCTTCTTGCGGCTTTTCCTCAGAAGTAGCACTATCCTCCTAGACTCTAGAAGGCAGCGATGCACTTTTACGGCAACTACACCCCACTATGGGTAGAAGTACAACATTAAAGCCTCTTACCTACTTCCAAGACTGGCGTCGATTTCTGTCTGGGAATTATTAACAATTTATAGATTACAGTGATCTTTTTGGGCCGAATCATAAAGATGTCTATATTTACGAACCTCCACCAGAAGGAGCACTTGCTCGTCCTCCATGTTTTTCAGTGCGGAGGGGGAGGGGGGTTTCCACCAAAACGTTGTAATATGGCTGTGCGGACCTCACAAATACGTCAAGCATAAATCAGGCTTAAGTATGTCAAGTACAAGCCAGTCTTTAAAGTCTTTAAAGCCAGTGCTACCGAGACACCGAGACAAGATGGGTCCATGTGCAAGCCTCCAGAACTAAGGCAACCCACTACACTACTCTTTCTCTACATCCAAACAAACAAGATTAGAAAACATTATATATTCAATTCAATTTAATTGTATTTATATAGCGCCAATTCATGAAACATGTCATCTCCAGTCAAATTCAATCAGATTATACAGATTGGGTCAGTGTGATGGACCGAGGTAAAAATGCATGAGGAGTCACAGGAAATTATTCAAAAGTTGGGTTTTTATTTTTAACCCAAAAGCCAAAAGTACAAAAATGGTGGGTTCTGGAGTCATAAAAGAGGTCAAAAAAAGAAAACAAACTTTAACTGAAGCAAACTGTGCCCAAACTAACTGACTGCACAACCAAACATAACTGACCTACAAACAAATGACACACAAGGGTATATATACACTCTGGCTGATCAGACCAATTAACACAATAGGGGTAATTAAAACCAAACAAACACTCACAAATGACAAAACAAAGCAGTACAGTTAAGTTTGACACTAAACTAATCTAAGAACAATGAAAAACACACAACCTCTAAATATAAACCCTAAGTGAAATACAAAACAAAGAAAGAAAAATACAAATCCCCCTTTCAGCAAAAGCAGGTGGAACAGTCCAATTTACCCTCCCCGGTATTTAGTTGATCTCAGCCCTGGCAGCCATCTTTTGTCTGGCAAAACTCCCAGGCACCATGGAAGGTAAGAAATAAAGATTAGTAACAAAAACACAAAAAAGGTATGGAAAATTGACTAAGTACAAAAGTGAACTAAATGTGCGCGCTTACAAATAGAACACAGGTACTTAAACTAAGAATAAAGTTTTATTGCAAACTAAAATGTGCATATACTGATTAGTAAATGAAAAAGTGCATGTGTGATACAGACTTTTAAGGTGTGGCCATGGGTTTGGCCATCACACACTCCCCCACTTCTTGGTCGCCACCACCGGAGCGAGAGAGGTAATCAGCGGTAGTGTTCTCTTTTCCCGGGATGAATTGTACCTCGAACCGGTATGGCTGCATGGCAAGGTACCATCTGGTGATTCTCCCGTTGGTATCCTTCATTCTTTCTAGCCACTGCAGGGCTTTGTGGTCAGTTTGGAGGATGAACTCTCTTCCAAGTAGATAATATTTGAAAGAGTCAAGCGCCCATTTTATGGCCAAGGCTTCCTTCTCTACCGTTGCGTAGCGTGTCTCCCTTGGCAACAACTTCCGGCTGATGTAGGCAACAGGATGTCGGTCCTCTGGTGGTCCCTGCAGAAGCACTGCCCCAAGACCCCTTTCAGAAGCATCAGTCTGCAACGTGAAGTCCTTATTAAAATCTGGAGAATGCAAGACTGGGTTCTTACTCAGAGATTGGCGAATATCCTGGAAAGCTCCTATGGCTTCTGCTGTCCATTGGATTTTATTGGGACATCTCGAACCAGTCCTGTCCGTGAGGAGAGCTGCTCTGGCTGAGAAGTTTGGAATAAATCTGTGATAAAATGCTGCCATCCCCAGAAAAGATCTGAGCTGCTTCCTTGTTTGTGGAAGAGGACAGGAACTGATGGCATTAATCTTGTCAACCTGTGGTTTGATTTTCCCACCTCCAATGGTGAATCCCAGATACTGTATTTCAGTCTTTGCAAGAGCACATTTTGCTGGATTGATGGTAAGGCCTGCAAAGCGCAGTTGAGCCAGGACCTTCTCTAGATGCTCCAGATGCTCTTCCCAAGTCCTACTGAAAATGACAATATCATCAAGGTATGCACATGCAAATTGTGACAAACCACAGAGTACCTGATCCATTAGTCTTTGAAATGTTGCTGGGGCCCCATGTAGGCCAAAAGGCAGAACAGTGAACTCAAACAATCCCCACGGGGTACGAAATGCTGTCAACTCTTGTGAGTGCTTAGTAAGGGGCACCTGCCAGTAACCTTTAGAGAGGTCAATAGTTGTTAAATACCTCGCTTTCCCAAGGTGCTCAATGAGATCATCTATACGTGGCATTGGATAAGAGTCGAACTTCGAAATAGAGTTGAGGTACCTGAAGTCGATGCAAAATCGTATTGTGCCATCCTTCTTCGGAACCAACACAACAGGGTTGCACCACTCACTTGTTGAAGGTTGGATGATTCCAAGGGACAGCATTAAGTCCATCTCCTTCTTTAGCTCCACCTGGAAGCGTTCTGGTATCCTGTAACTCATACGCTTTGCCACAGCATCAGGTTTCAAAACAATGTTGTGCTCCACTAGTGTGGTGCGACCTGGGAACTCTTGAAATATGTTTGAATTAATCAGAGGTGTTACCTGAGACACATGCTCCTTGGTGAGATGGCTTAAGTTCAGGACAGAGGATGTTACTGTAGGCAAGTAATCATCAACTTCCTCTTCTTCACTCACACTGTGAATTAGCAACACCTCTGGTTTATTTCCAGTGGATGGAACCCACTCCTTAAGAAGGTTGACATGAAGCACTCTACTCCCTCGCTGGAGACCTGGTGTGGAGACTTTGTAGGTAGTGGGTCCAAGTTTCCTTAGAACTTCAAAAGGCCCTTGCCACTTTGCAAGCAACTTACTGTCAGAAGTTGGCAACATTACCAAAACCTTCTGGCCAGGAACAAAACTCCTGTGGCGAGCTCTCTTGTCAAACCAAGCTTTTTGGTGTTGCTGCGCAGCTGCCATATGACTCTGAGCCAGTTCACTCATCTGCTGCAATTTATCCCTCATTTGGACAACATATGAAATAATATTAACTTCTTCTTCTTTACCTTGATCTGCTTCCCAAGAGTCCCTCAGCAGGGTCAGAGGTCCCCTCACCTCATGGCCATAAAGGAGCTCAAATGGTGAGAATCCAGTGGAAGCTTGAGGAACTTCCCTGTAGGCAAAAAGTAGGTATGGCAGCCACTGGTCCCAATCAGACCCTGTATCATTAACAAACTTACGGAGCATTTGTTTCATAGTTTGGTTGAAGCGCTCCGTCAGCCCATCGGTCTGGGGGTGATATGGGGTCGTCCGTATGCTCCTGATGCCCAACAACTTATAGACCTGTTTCAACAGTGTTGACATAAAGTTAGTGCCCTGATCAGTCAAAATCTCATGTGGGAATCCAACCCTTGAGAAAAGTTGAATCAATGAAGAAGCCACAGATCTTGCTTTGACAGTCTTTAATGGAAAGACTTCGGGATATCTTGTAGCATAATCTGTAATGACCAGCATAAAGCGATTTCCAGCTTTGCTCTTCTCCACAGGACCAACTATATCCATGCCAAGACGTTTAAACGGTGTGCCAATAATTGGGAGAGGGTGCAGTGGTGCTTTAATTGGCATTCTAGTTGAAGTCTTCTGACACAGAGGGCAACTTCTGCAAAACCGAGCAACATCTGAGCTTAAACCAGGCCAGAAAAAATATCGCTTAATGCGAGCAGTGGTCTTGTTCTTCCCCAGGTGGCCAGCCCAGGGAATAGAGTGTCCCAAAGTAAGCACTGTTTCACGAGCCTCTTTAGGGACCACCAACTGCTTAACCTGGCCATGTTGGCGGTATAAAATGCCATCTTGCAGAATGTACTGCTCTTTATTTGTGTCAGATGTGGCAACTGATTTCTTATCCTTAGCCCCCAAGAGTACAGCAGACAGAGTTGGATCATCCTGCTGCATTTGTCTAATATTCATGGGTATTTGAAATCCCAAAGGCATATCTGGAGCAACCTCAACTGAGGCCTTTCTGACTGCATGTTGAAACTTTTCACCCCTTCTTTGCCTGCGTGACTTCCGAGACTTTCCAGGTCCTGTCTCTAGCTCAACCCCAAAGAAGGGTAAAGCACTAAGTGTTGCAAAATGTTCGTCTTGATTCTTAGCTTGAGCCCTTGTCACAGCCATATTACAGCTCTGCACTTCCCTTAATAAATCATAGAGAACTGGCAGATCCTCCCCAAGAACCACAGGGTAGGGCAGGTTATCAGCTACCCCAACCTTTAACAAATAGGGAGACCCCTGCACCTCAATAAACAGGTCCGCAGTGGGGTATGATCTTTCATCTCCATGTACACAGCAAACAGATATTGTTTCAGAAGGGAATGTAACGTCAGTTGGTACATATTTCCGGTGCACCAGAGTCTGTGTGCTGCCAGTATCTATTAAAGCATCCACTTCCTGTTCATGAATCTTCACCATGGTGAGTTTATTTGAATGTGTCCTCTCAGGTTTAATATCCCCATTCTGGTGAGGCACAAAACATGTCTGAGATAACTTGCTTTGATTCTTCGGACACAAAGGCTTGGTGTGACCTTCTTGTCCACAGAGGTAACACACAGGTGGCCTTTTACCCGGCTTGAATGAGTTTGAAGACTGGTTTTCTCTCAAAAAGGGCTTACCCACACTTGTTGCTGACCTCTGCTGGTGCTGAGAGGGCTGTGACCGACGCAAGTCTCTAGTTGCCTTGCATGCACTGTTGCTCCATGGCTGGAACCTACTCCGGGCAGCTACAAATACATCCGCCAGTATGGCAGCTTCTCCAGCAGACTTTGGATTGTGCTCCTTGATCCAGACCTGGAGCTCAGGACACAGCATTCTTAGAAATTGTTCCAAAATAATCATTTCACCAATTTCTTTTACAGTTTTATCTTTAGGCTGAATCCATTTCTCATACAGCTCTTTTAGTCTTGCATACAATTCTTTAGGACTTTCATCAAAAACATCCAGGCAGCGGAATCTTTGCCTGTAGGCTTCAGGATTTATATCAAATTTTTCCAAAATGGCCACTTTTACCTTGTCATACTCCAGTGAATCATCCACATCCATATTCACATAGGCACTTCGAGCCTTACCAGTGAGAAGAGGAATGAGTTGAAAGATCCAGTCAGACTTTGGCCAGCGATAGGCAGCTGCAATTCTCTCAAACGTTGTTAGAAAATGCTCAATGTCATCTTCAACAGTTAATTTTTCCAACTTAGGGTGAGGAACATACGCAGACTGACCTGTTACACTGGAGGCTGAGCCAGAGTCCCCAGGTGAAGATGCTACTTGAATCCCAGAACCATTATGACTTCCAACAGGCTCTGCATCAGTTGATGTGGGCTCAGGGGCTGGGGTTGTTCTGGCTTGAACTTCCAGTTGTAGTAGCCGAAATTGGTGTTGTAAACCTTTAAAACGCTTTTCTTGCTGTATGGATTCCTCTTTCTGCTGTTCAGCCCGAACCTCCTGCTGTGCCATGAAGGTCTGAAGAATTCCAGCAATGTCCTGCAGAGTTGGTTGTCTTGAATCTTCACCCTCAGCGTCATCAACGACTAAAGGTCCTTCCTCCATCACCTCCTCTCTCTCCAATTGTTGCAAACCATCTTTGGTTTCTGGCTTGTTTCCTTTCCTTGAACGAACACTATTCTGCATGGCTCATAAGATTTGTTTGGTGGGGGAATACTCCAAAAATTGAAGGGGAGAAAAAAAAAAGAAACCTGCCTCCTCAGCTAAAGGATCCCACTCCTGACACCACGTGTGATGGACCGAGGTAAAAATGCATGAGGAGTCACAGGAAATTATTCAAAAGTTGGGTTTTTATTTTTAACCCAAAAGCCAAAAGTACAAAAATGGTGGGTTCTGGAGTCATAAAAGAGGTCAAAAAAAGAAAACAAACTTTAACTGAAGCAAACTGTGCCCAAACTAACTGACTGCACAACCAAACATAACTGACCTACAAACAAATGACACACAAGGGTATATATACACTCTGGCTGATCAGACCAATTAACACAATAGGGGTAATTAAAACCAAACAAACACTCACAAATGACAAAACAAAGCAGTACAGTTAAGTTTGACACTAAACTAATCTAAGAACAATGAAAAACACACAACCTCTAAATATAAACCCTAAGTGAAATACAAAACAAAGAAAGAAAAATACAAATCCCCCTTTCAGCAAAAGCAGGTGGAACAGTCCAATTTACCCTCCCCGGTATTTAGTTGATCTCAGCCCTGGCAGCCATCTTTTGTCTGGCAAAACTCCCAGGCACCATGGAAGGTAAGAAATAAAGATTAGTAACAAAAACACAAAAAAGGTATGGAAAATTGACTAAGTACAAAAGTGAACTAAATGTGCGCGCTTACAAATAGAACACAGGTACTTAAACTAAGAATAAAGTTTTATTGCAAACTAAAATGTGCATATACTGATTAGTAAATGAAAAAGTGCATGTGTGATACAGACTTTTAAGGTGTGGCCATGGGTTTGGCCATCACAGTCAGATTATACAGATTGGTCAAAAAATGTCCTATATAAGGGAACCCAATTGATTGCATCAAAGTCCCGACAAGCAGCATTCACACCTCCTGAAGAAGCGTAGAGCCACAGTGGACAGTCGTCTGCATTGTCCATGGCTTTGCAGCAATCCCTCATACTGAGCAAGCATGAAGTGACAGTGGAAAGAAAAACTCCCCATTAACGGGAAGGAAAATCCTCCTGCAAAACCAGGCTCAATATGAACGGTCATATGCCTCGACCGACTGGGGGTTAAAGAAGACAGAGCAGAGACAAAACAAGACAGACAAGCACAGAAGCACACATATATACAAATCACTCCTACTTGCTATGAAGGGATGCATGAGACAGATCTGCTTTTATACCCTACAGCGGCAGAACTACTGACGTCAGTTTTTCTGGGTGACATCAATATCTTTTGAACTAATGGCAATACTAATTCAAAATTAAATGCAAGACAACCTTATGAGGGCACAACACAGATAGTTCTGGACACAAAAGCAGGATTTCAACAAATATGTAGGATTTTGTCAAAATAATGAGCGGGACATGTAGACAGCATTATAAGACAACCAAGTTAAGTTTATTAGCAAAGAAAAGTCGAGTTACCCCTTAAATGAATCAAGAAATCAAAATTTAATACATCTTTAGAAACTTTAAGAATGTAAAATATATGTAATTTATCAGGAAGATATTCTTCCGTTCTTTAAATTCAGTACCATGCATATGTGAAAGTACAGAAAGCCGTTTAAACAACAATTTTCATCAGTCTTACATGGTCTGCATTAGTATTTTAATGTGTTCTATTTAATCAGAGAAGAGAGTTCTATCAATATTGTCCTTTGTTATGATTAAAAAGAGTTTCCAGGCAAATTGGGTTTAGTTCAGTTCATTGGAGGATATGTTTGAGCTAATCTATGAATGAAGACATCCCAACGATTCACAGTTGACCTACTTTTAAAATTTTTGTTTTCCCCAATCACTGGCCTTTCGGCTCTCGAAAGGCTTCTTCAAATGTAGTGATGAGTCACATGGCAATACAAAGTGGATCTTTGTGCTCCTCCATTTGAGGTTTATTTATCTTTAAACTGTAAGCCTTTTCACAGCTCCAAAAGCGTTAACAGTATGCATGTATGGTATTTTCCTGCTTTCTGTTTTTGCTTAGGTGCACCGTCATGTGTGTATGAGTTATTCTGTGTGTTTTTGTTACAATGGTGCAAAGAGTAGAAACATAGCAGCACTCAATGCCCGAGAGTGGCAAGGGGCCGGTGGCCTTGGCTCTCAGAGGCTGCAGCAGCCCCGGGCAGAGTCCAGGGAGTCAGACCCCAGGCACCCCCACAGAGTAGCCATATGCCTGACACACAGGAGGGGTGGCACCAAAGGCCAGGAGCCGTAGCCCCCAGGCCAGAGAGGCAGTGGGAGAGAGATGCAGGGCACCGAACCCCCAAACTCAGCCCTGCTGCCATGTCGACTAAAGTCAAGCCCCCAACGTGGTCACCTTAATGATCAGGTGCCAAGCCTTTGTAATCAGAAATCAGCTGCTTCTGTCTGCGGTGGCTGCATGCCAGTGGACAGACGTGTGATAAAACTACTACACAGATAAGATGTCAAAGAAAAAGCCTAGCAGGCTGTTGCTTTGATAAAAACAGAATATTAGTGGAAAAGACTCAGAGCTGTATAAACCAGAAGGAAAAAAAGACAGAGAAAGAAGTATTATTGGAATGGAAATTGCATTTACATGATTCCTGTTCAAAATCCCTGAGCACACACCAACTCCATACACTTACAGCAACCGTGGAACTCTGCCCACTTTCATAAGGACTGATGGGATTAACCAGCAGCATTTTACATTTCAGCCTGGTCTCTTATCCAAAGAAGAGAGTGTGACCAGGAGCATCCAATGAAGCTGCAGGAGTGAATTCTGGGCATTGGCTCAGAGCTTCTCTCTGCTGAGGCAGGAAGCTTTCATCGTTTACTATTTAGAAGAGATGCTCTCACTAAAAATCTGTACATTCCGATTCTTTTTTTTTTGACTGCTTTTTGTGAATGAGCTGAGTTCCATCATGGAGCTTCCCAGATAACATTACATGGATGAATAAAATGGGCAAAACGCCACACTGAAATAAATATAGATAATAATTGCTGAAGAAGTTCAAGATACGATTGTTAAAAGGTTAGATCACAACAGAATGAGCAGATCAATACTAAATGTTTGCTATTTCTCATACAATATTACGAGGAACAGGTTTATCAATATAGCAGGTTTGGCATTTTGTTTCAATTTGAAAAAAGAATCAGTTGTGGTGTAAGACACCACAACTGAAAAAATAAGATCTACAAGAAAATAGCTTAGTTTGTATCATATATCATATACATGACATATAGCCAAGATAAACATAAACATACACAATAAAAAAATCCAAAATGTATCAGGATTATAGGAAGAGATTCTTTGGGAATTTCCCATTGTGTTATTCTAATATAATGCATATAAAATAACAGAATCTTACCTTGTTGAGCAAAGACTTAAGAAAACCCTTTGGAAAGTAGTCTAAAAACAATTGTCAACAGCGTTTGAGATAGCATCCTATACTATAAAAGGTGAACCAATAAAACTAGAGGAAGGAAAGAGGAATTTAAGGAAATTTGGGTTATTCATTAATACTCATTGCTGATGTTTGTTATTTAATTATTTATTCTTTTTACATGCTGTTTTAGCATTTTAGAGTTCTTTTAATGAAATAAAGATTGTAACTAGTTAATTCACACAGTCAGCGTGTCCCAACTAGGAGGGGAAATGAGCAGTTCAAATGACTTTCATAAAAAATAAATTGTCCAGTTCCACAAAGCAGGATTAGAGGTTTATTAAAGTAATGTAAGGTCCAGCTAGGCATTTTGAGTATCACAAACCTGGATCATCTCATCTGTCACCACTGTAATTTATGCCTGAAACCTAGACCTGCCCCAGACCCGGTTAGGTTTCCAGATTTAGAGATGAAAAAGAGGAAAACAGAACCTGTCCACCATTCAGAGACCTGAGATGCCTGAGTTACACCTCTACATGTTTGTTCAGCAGAAAATCTCTGCCAGAGAAATCTCAGCAGAATGGATGCGTACTGTTTATACCAAAAACAGAAAGCAGTTACTCTTTGTTGAGTATGTTCTTGTTACAGGCAGGAGATTAACATTCTTGGGTGTTAATGTAATTTGTTTAAAATCCTAAATTAACTATGACACGTTTTAACCATAACACATGCCGACTGAACGGAATCCTTCTCATCTTTGTATACAATGCAGTTCAAAGAAGAATTAAAACAGTCAGGACTGTTGGAAATAAATCATAACATTCATGACAAAAAGGTGGACTTTATGCTTTATTAATAAGGCTATGATATTGGGAAGCATATAATTTTTGCTTAATTTTTTTGCTTTTGTCTCACTCACTCTCTTTCTGGCCAGCTTTCTTGCTGCCTCTTCATTATTACATATTGTTGCTCCTATTATTTCAGCTCTACATAAACATCATAATCTACATAATCAGTAACCCTGGATTGTTTTACTAAGCTGACAACCAGCTTCGTTCTATCACTCAGGTATGATCCGCAACGTCTGGTTTCTTTGAGTCGAGACATGATCCAACCTCTGGATCAGAGCACCTCTGAACCGACCAACAACTATAAAAATGGTTACCAGTAAGTTTGGACAGACAGGTGTGTCTGTGGGTTTGCTGGAGCCAGTCTGATCCACCAACAGGACCATTTACAACATCTTGCTCGCGGACACTAGCACTTGTCACGTTCACATCAGCCGGGAAGCAAATCAACTGCTTCACAATGGCAGGGTTAGAGCTGACGCCAAACATAAAACTGCTCATTTTGGTGAAGAATTTTGAAGAGCCGATTAGTAACTGATGTTATTAAGCTGGCCAAACGCTTCTTGCTGGGTGGACATTCAGTCACAATGTCTGATTTACTTAAATAACAACATGTGAATAAGTCCCAGTTGGTCATCCTGTTGGGTCCCAACAGTTAAAGTCTTAACAAATTGTGTAATTGAGCCTCTAGGGGAAACCTGTAAAACCAGAGCCATAGATTTACCTTTAAAACATGGCTAACTTGCTGTGATGCTGCTGGGTGTAGTCAATCAGAAAGTCGTATGGGAGGAAAAGCTTTTGTGGCCATTTTGCAAGCAGCAACTCATAATCTGTCCCCACACAGAAACGTACAACTGAATAATGACCATCAGCAGCTCTCTATAGCAGCCTGACAAAACCCATGCATATAGCTGGATTGCCATTGCCCAATGTTAAAGTGCCACCATTCACCCTTAAACCAGTGTTCCATAAAGCTAAATTATGAGATCTTGAATTGAAGGTAACCACTCTCATAATATGAAGCATGGTGTAACGTTCTGTTGTGGTTAAGGTTATTTTCAGTTAGCCAACTTTTCTGTTTTAGGATTTATTTCTGTGTTGTGTTGTTTTTGAGTTGTGCTTAGTCTGTTTTTAGTCATCTGGTCTTGGTTATAATTTATGTCAGCTCGTGTCCTTTAGTCTTGCTTTCTATCTTAGGTTTTTCTTTATTAGTCTGTATGTTCCTTCAATTACTTTCACCTGTTTTGGTTAATTGGTCCCGCCCTGCTCACCTGTTCCATCCTCCTATTTAAGTCTCCTTAGTTGTTTGTGTGTTGCCGGAACGTCTTGTGTTTATCCCTCTCGCCAGCCTGCGGTAAGCTCTTTCCAGCCTCTGATTATTTTTGTGTACAACCTGCCTGTCTGCCAGTCCGTGTCTGTTCTGTTTTTTGCCTTCCAGTTTTTTGAGTCCGCCTTTTTGCCACCTGGATTTTGTTAATAAACCCCTTTTTTAAAATACAGCTCCGTGTCTGGCTCACATTTGGGTTCAACATTAGCAATTCATTAAACATGGTGCCTGCAAACAAATAAAAACTAAAATGGCTTGACCCCACAAACCAGTTTTGTTCAGTACCGTTAAATCCATTTACTGGCCAATCTTTCCTTTGTTTAGTCATTGCCCACCTTTCTAGATCTAAATGTGTCTAGTTTGATCACAATCAAAGCATGTCCAATCCAATTATCTGTTTTGCACAACATGAAACTCTCCCTCATGGCTTTGCTGCCAGGACTTGGCCAGAGCACGGTCCAGGCCTTCCACGTAGCTGGCGGGCGAGGTGAGAGCCATGCCTTGTGTGTGAAACAGAGGGTCACTTTCACGCTGGCAGTGGCCAAGCAGCAGGTATGCGCTCTAATCTGCCTCCGTTGCACAGAAATCAGCCAGCACTTTCCAAAAACACTTCTTTCCAAATCAGTTTCATTAAGGCAGGGAAATCTGCAATCCATTCAAGCAAAACAAGCAACGGGGGGAATTCCACTGCTTAGCAATTCCTCACCCTAGGAAGAAGAAATTATTTGTGGCACGAGATGGAAGGGCAGAGAAGCACTGCAAGCCATCATCCCTGAAAGTTGCAAGGGTATAAAACACCGCCTAACAGAGGTGCTGCTCACAAATTTTCCAAAGTTCATTATCGTTTTCCCTGCCATTCAAAAGACACTACAGCCCAACGCAATGTTAGCCAAACGTGTCCTATACGAAATGATTTAACCCACACAGCAATAAATAAAAAATACTTTTTAGGGTCAATATCACGAAGAATACTAAACTGCAGAGCAGGATTCTGTGTTACAGCTTTTTCCTTTACTCTAGAGACTGTTCTGAAGCCCATTTTAACTTGCTGAACATGACCCCTTCATTACGGCTGAAGTATAAGGTCTAGTCTACATAAAAACAGACAGATCTTTCTATCTAGGCCTGGGCAATAAATCGAGATTTAAAAACATTTCCAGATTTTTTTCAAAAGAGAAATTAGATGAGATTATATTGTTTATATTGAGGTGGTCTATGTTGCATAATACATTTTTTGCATTTCAGTAAGTTATTTTTCAGCCATTTGTCATATTTATCCACAGCTGTTAAAACATTTGCCTGTGAGAGATTTGGGATAAAGATTTGATTCAGAGATGCTTTTTTATATCGAGATAAATATCCTACAACAGCATTCAGCATAAAAATATCGATATATTATCTGTGGTCCATATCACACAGCCCTATTTATATCCATTGAAACAAGGGGCAATAGTGGCGCTGGAGCTAACTTTGCCCTGTAACCAGCGGGTTGGCAGTTTGAACTAGGGGTGGGTATTGCCAAAGAAGTGACGATTCGATTCGAATCACGATTCATCACGATACTTGAATTATTGCGATGTATTGCGACGCATTGCGATATTTTGACTGAACACTGTTAGAAAAGAAACGACTTTTGGAGGTATTGCCATGAAAACAAATATTACTGTTACTGGAGTGGACACACTGACAAAAAGTGCTTAGGATTTATAAGACTTAAAATAACAAAATAAGGATGATCAGTGCCGTTTACATGGCCTCAGTGGTCCTATAAACCAATGAAGTTGTATTCCACTTATTTTTGGACTTGTCTCATGGAGAAGAAGACATCTAAAGACAAATGTGACCAGATCAGTTCAACAGATATTGGAGTACCTGTAGGCCCAGTGGCGGTTCTAGAAAACAGGATGTAGCCTATAGTTATTAAAATATTATCCTTTGAACTTAGACTCTCCCCTGTAATGTCTTTATTTTACTAGTCAGCCAGTATGGATTGACATTCATTTTAATTGATAAAGCAGAGTAATTATTTGTACAAATAAAGTGTAACCTTTAATATTCTGTGTGCCCTGAACACATCCAAAAGACACTGAAAATATCTGCCAAGTCTGGGATGGGATGATACCATATAGAGAGCGTTTGCTAACCTGTAGTCCATTACTGGCCTGGTTGACTGTAATCCCGTTTTAGTAATTTTGCGCACAGGCTGCATCCTGCAGACATTTTCTCTATTCCACTAATTCCTTTCTCCTTTCTTTCCAGCATCTTTGCTACTTTAACTCACCCCAGTTTCTTTCTTGGTTGTTTTTATGAGGGACGTTTGTATCTCACAAAATATCCGACTGACTCAGTCTGATGTTGTACTGTGTCACATGCGGCCACGAGGGCAGCACCACGGCTGTGTCTTATTATTGACCGATTCAGCCTGAAACAGACCAACAGCTTGGGAATCCTCTCGAACCTCCCTGGCCACCTCACTCCTTGGTGTGACTGACTTTAGCCGCTAATTCCGTTAGACCATTGCACTGTGGAGTGGATCCCTGGCAGGTACATTTTGGTGAATTTGGCCCTCCTCGTCGCCTTTCCTCATATCATTTAGCCTCCAGCCTGTCAGCCTCTGTGTAGTGCAGGGCTGCAGCATCGTCTCTCAGCAAGAAGGGGTGCCTGCAGCTGCAAGAGGCACCAATTCCTCACACTGTGATAGGGTAGAACATGGGACACCGCTTTTGGGGTGCAGATTATTAAAAAAAAAATGTATTGCTCATGCTGCCCACTATTTGTCATTGAAGAAAGCGCTGCCCTGGTCGGCTGCACGGTTTGCCCGTGCCAAAAACCGCTACTGTTAGGCCTACTGAGTTTCTATCCCTTGTTTAAAAAGAAAAAAATAGCATGCGGATGTGAAGCTGAGGTTATTGGTTATATGACATGCATAATGTAAAAAAGTAAAGATACTGATTAAAAGAAAACTTTTCCTTTAAGCTAACCCTACAAAAACAGTTGTGTTCCAGCATTTTTCACTCTGGAAACTTTTAACCTTTTTCACAGCTCATAAAACCCTTCTGTGTATTAACCCTAACACCACAAAGTCTGTCACACAAAGCATTGCCGTTAGCATGTGACGTTGTACGGTGAAATAAGTCTTACCGAAAATTATGGAGTTATGTGGTGTTTTTCTGACAGCATGTCTGGTAATCAGTAAAAAAAAAGAAGCAGTGCCATACAGGATATGACTTATATGCAAGAAAAGAAATGCAAGAATACTCTACCATGCTAACTAACCATTAGCCACTAATAGCGCTAAGGTTAGCAAGTATTTTGCTGTTTCCTTTCACCACTTTTCTTTTTGAGTTTTGTAACCAGTCTGGGCTACACTGGATTCTTTTCAGTTAAAAATCTAAAATAGTTAGACTGGTAAAATCTGAACTGGATCATTCAAAAGATTCACAAAATCTTCATTTTACTCACAGAAACACCAAATGGAGCACTTAGAAAGGTTGTTTTGGCACCAGGGACCACCTTAGATTGATACAGAGGTAAAAACTGAAATACATGAATTATTTAAACCTGGGCTGGAATATTCCACACTCATTCTGCTCTGCACTGCAAATATACAGCAACATGTCACGGCAGTCCTCCTCATAGTAGAGGAAAACGGTTTATAAAGTGTTTACTGATCTCAGTGTGAAATCACACGGTCACCTCCAGTAATATGACATTCTCCACTCTGCTGTAAGTATGTTTTCCATATTGTTGTATCGTATTAACAATAGTGGGGAAAATCATGACCCTATACTGAGGATTCTGCCTTATGAAAGATGCTGATAAGACTGGCATCATAAGAATAGTAAAGGCATTATTTGATTCTCCTGGAAAGGACAGGACCCAAACCTCCAGCAGTTCATTTTCCACACACAGTCTTTCTTTTTCAGTCGATCTAACCAGAAATTTATGTCGGGTCAGAACAGAGCTACCAGTGTTACTCAGGAAATCAGACAAAGCAGTAGCTGTGTTGAAGCAGAACCCCCCCACCCCCTACAAGAACTTCCTCTCCCATATCAGTCCCAACCTGCAGCTCCCTCCCAGAAAGCAGGACACTCATGCACAAAACACCTCAAAGATCACGACAAGCGAAGAGAAGGCTCGGTGTTAGTTAAAGCCGTTGCTGTGGAGAGCAATGGTGGATTTTAGGAGCAGTAAAGCACAGAGAGTGCTTTAGTAGCTGCTGAATGCGAGTAAAATTTAATTGTCTTTGCAACAAAATGCATTACCGCAAAGCCAACAGGGAGACAGTACGTTGTGCTGGAGGGAAGCACGATCGATTAATGGCTGAAACGCAAAAACAGGTTGAGCCCCAGCATTGAGGCTGGATTGAGGTTTATCCCGGCCTGTGCACTTTGAAAATAACATTACCTTAACAACACTGAGGGCTGCGCTCATTTAGCTCCACGCAATGACTTTCCACAGAGCCGGTCATAAACAGGAGCCACATGCAGGGGGGGTGGCAGTTCACAGAAACAGCTAAGGGAGCAGTGCTTTTCATTAGTTCAACAGCAGGAGAAGGTTTAGAGCTGTTTTACAGGAAAGGTGACATTAAAGCACTTCTGATGTAATCTGGAGCAATGTAGACAAAAATAATTTGAATCCTGTGTGAGAGTAACACGGCAACCCCTAACACAACAGCGGGGGAAACAGCAATGGATGTTGCCAGGTGTCTGGACCCTCTGAAAACACCAACAACAGTTTGGTGCAAATACACCTTCTATATTCCATATCTTTACAATGCTCACGATCACATTCTTTGTCTTTGTCAACTAGGGCTGCAACAACAAATCAATAAAAATGCATAATTAAAAGCGTCGGCAACAAATTTCTTTATCAAGTCCTGAGAGTGGTTGAGTCGTTTTCCATAATTAAGCTACAGGCTCAGCAGCTCCTGCCGTTGCTGATGAGAGAGCCGGAGGAAGTTAAGATCATCACTCAAAGTTTTGTGCGTTCCAGCGCTGCTGCCCCATCCTCCACATGCGTGTGCTGTTAGTTCACGAGTTAATCAAAGCAAATGTTTAGATGGACGTGATCGGATTATGGATCGGAGTAAACCACTCTCTCAATCAGAATGCATATTCAGGCCGATTGATCGATGGTAATAATTTACTGACAAAGTTTGAGTGAAGGCACTGTATGGGAGAGTGGAGCGGAGCTCTAAAGTAACTTTTCAAGAATCAAGAGTCTTTGTTGTTGTTATGTAACCATAATGAAATTTTGGTGAGAGACTCACCCAATACAGACCAAATACAAAAAAACTCCAGAAAAACAAAAATAAGCATCCTTTAAGGACACCCTCCAAAATGTAAAACCCTCATAAGAAAAGCAAAGAATTAAATAACACCCTTTTTGAATTATAGAAAAATTAGACAGCCTTATATAAAATATAAACATCCTTGGAAGAAAAATATGTACAAGAAAATGTAGTATGTAGTGTTTCCATGAAGTGCAGTTTGTGCGTTAACAGGCTTTGATTGTCAGCAGGGCGTTTTGCTCTGGTTGCATTGTTATTTTTCCACTAGGTGCACCAGCACAAAAGTGACATGCACCCAAAACTGCATTACACACCAGCTTTACTGCTTCACTTTGGTTGTGTTAAATCGTTGTTCATATAGACAATATTGACTATTAAATGATTGACTTACAATCTAGTCAACATAAAGTTCTTTATTTGATACAAAACCATTTACTATGTAATATTACTGTGACAGAACACCTAAGGAGCAACTTGTTTTTTGTGAGTTTATTTGCTCACAAAAAACAAGAGGTGAAAATAATCTTCATTGTACGATTCATCGATTAATTGAAAAAATATTCCAGCGATTAATCGATTATAAAAATAATTGTTAGTTGCAACACAAATCCTCTGTCCCATATTGATGTGAGTCAGGTAAGAAAGGAAACAAGTGTATACTGATTTAAAGTCTGACACTTGATTAAAGTTAATAAACTCAATGCCATGTTTATGTTGAGCACTTTGTAGTGTTAAAGTGGAGTAAGTGACACTACATATTGTCAAGATTACACTTAATTTATTTACCAACAACTTTAAGGATACTGCATCCTCTCCTCTTCTTCTTCCCAACCTCCTTTCTCTTAACCGCGATAAATATTTTCTCCCAACCGGTGTTTCTACTGCTTTAGGCTGCTGCAACACAGACTTCACGCATTTAGGAGAGCTACTATAAGATCCTGACATGTCAGGTAAAACATGGATAGCTTTATCCTTTATTCCCTGAATCCTGGGTGCCTGGGGCTTGATGGGTTGAGTAGCTGTCTTGCAATCAGAAGGTTGTGGGTTTGATTCCAGCTTCCCCTGGCCACATGTCAATGTGCCCCTGGGCAAGGCACTTAACCCCAAGTTGCTTACCGAGCTACTTAGTGTATAAATGTGTGCGCGTTAGTGAGAGCGACTGGGTGAATGTGGCTATAGTGTCCAGCGCTTTGGGTGGTCAGCATGACTGGAAAAGCGCTATATAAGTTCAGACCATTTATTTTCAATCATATATCTGATCAGAGACCAAGAGCTTACAGTTTTCAACACTTTGCTAACAAATGCCGTTTTTTGTTGTTGTTGTGTGGAGCAGTTTGCTAAAGCTCTAAGCTAACGTTAAAATGTTTACCTTACCTTCAAACGTGGATTCTTGATAATTCAGCTTGTAAACTACTGCAATTCCTGTTAACGGCATGCAGGCAAAACCTATAAAAAAAAGTTGTTCTCCTGCTTCATAAAATCTGCTCTTTGTTTTGAACCTCATGAAACTGAACGGCTAATGTTTCCTGCTGCTCTTTGAGCTGTTTTACTAAGGTGTCCCTTGGCTCAGATAGGAAGCCTGTGATCTGATCAGGACATCCCCACTTAAAAAAAAACAATAAATAAATAGTGAAAAAAAAGGAAGTAGTGCATGGAGCAGAAGAGTCCTTCTTTTCCTTCCATGCTTTGGTAAAATAACAAAAAATAGCCGTAAGATACTCACAAGAGGTAAGGCTTTTAAACAGGAGGAGTGCACCAGGCAAGAGGATTCCTGTCACCAGCAGGTTAGAAACTAAAGAACCCCCCTGCCTTCTTTTTACCTAATTTGCAATTGAGTTTTAGTCTGGATCCGGCGTAAGCAGTGATTTCTGGGATACTAAGAAAGCTGTACAGTTTCTCCCTTGGAGTCATTGCAATGATTCACAAGCGGGGATCTAAAATGATGTTTACAAGAGAGAAAAGGAGGTCTTTGGATTAGGCTGGCAAAGATACTAATGACTTATTTAATTCAGACACCCACATTAGCAGACAACTTTTTACTTTTAGCTTATTAAGGGCTGATGATCATGGGAAAGCAGCCCTTTCAGTACATTTAATCTGCATCAGCACATCTCCGCGCTCCTTTCTAACAGTAGGATAATTGCATGATTTTACATTTCCTCTTCTTACAACAGCTTTATATGCTCTTGCTGTGTTCTTGCTGAGTTTTTGTTCCTGGAGCTACAGCTGGAAAACTCCCACGCTCAGTCCCCGCTGCTGCCTCGGGCTCTGTCAGCGGCAGCGGCGGCGGCGGCGGCATTAGGAGTGAAAAAGCAGATTAACCGGCTCGACACAACAACGTAAACTGTTTCATAGGCGGAGATGAGGAGAAGGAAAAGATAAAGCTGACAAGATAAAAGAACGAAACCCTGATATTTTTCTGTGATTCATCTTCGTTGGTCTCTCTCTCTCCGTCTCTCTAGCGCTATGGTAACCTGAAGTCGGCCCCTCACAGCTGCTGCTCTCATTCTCCTCCAGCGAGACACCCACACTCATTTCAGTGGATACACACAAACCTGTGAACACACACCGACACACACGAGGGGTGCATAGACATTGTGTGTGTGTGTGTGTGTGTGTGTGTGAGTGTGAGTCAGCAGCAGTGTAAATCAAAGCGAGACGGCGACAAAGAATCAGAGAGAATGAGGCTTTCCTGTAGCAACAGGAGTCATGTATATGAGCTATATTGCTACGCCATGCGGCTCCTGTAGCTCAGGTTACTCCATAACTGCCCCTGTTGTGAATACGGCAACAGCTGAGTGGGGCTAAACAAAATGACCGTTAACTGAAATAGCACTTGCTGCTCTGGAGTAATTTGAGAATATTTAGCATGAGATTTATCAACCGGCAGCAGCGCCTTTACCTCAGACAAGTGCAGCCAAAGACTTTCTGCTTCTTCTCCAACTGCTTTTATTGTGGACCACCTGTTGCTCTAGCTTTGAGCGACGGCAATCTGACCGAGTTGTCTCAGGTTAAACGTTTAAGCCAGACATTTTATGAAGGCTAGTGTTTTACCAACATCAAATTACAATATTTGTTGGGGATTTTTGCCGTTGCTCTAGACCTACATCCTTCCCCAAAGGCCAAACTCTAAGCTTTTGAGGCATGATGACTGGCTTATTATTTCGAACATGTAAATATCAATCATGTGAATGTAAAATACAATGTGACTAAGTTACAGGATCAAAAAGAGGAGGAAGTAGGGCCGGGTGATATAGACCAAAAATAATATCTCTATATTTTTAGGCTGAATGACGATATACGATATTTATCTCCGTATGTTTTCTTTTCATAAAGTAATTATAAAAACGCGTCTCTGAATCAAAGCTTTAACCAAATGTCTCGCAGGCACTTTTTTTCAATAAACAGCTGTAGATAAATATGAGAAACTGCTGAAAGATAACCTACTGGAATACATAAAAGTATAATACTTACATAACATAGATCACCTCGATATAAACAATTTAGTCTCATCTTTAATCTCTTTTTGAAAAATGCCGATATTTAAAAAATCTTGACATATTGCCCAGGCCTAGGAGGAAGATGTGTAAACCTGTGTAATCCTCGTTAGGGTTATGTGTACGGATCAGGAACAATAAGGCATAATTAGCCATTGTTCATAAATAACTGAATACATGTCCTCAAAGACTAAAAACAATTTAGCCATCAAAAGACAAGTTATAGACATGACAGATGGATAGATTTAACAAGCTAATCTTGTACTATTAAAGATAAACACTATTTGATGGGTCTTTATGTAAAGTTATCTCCCATCCAATGCTTAAATGCTTCTATATTACAGTAGATCCTGGTATCTTGTGTACACAACTTGTAATATTTTCCTTTTTTTTCCGTGCAAATGTCTATTGTGACACATTCCAAGGATTATCCATCAAGCCTAATATCTCCCCCGCAGTGACATGTCTTCTGGTTAAAACCAGGCAAACAAAGTAATAGTTTTACACCTCTTTAATAGCATTTTACGGAATCTTTGTTCATCCCTGCATAATGACCTTGTTTTCCTCTACAGACTCAGATCTTGGGTTGATAAAGCACGCCAGAGCTGCATGAGATTAAGACAGACGCCGTTCTTTCCTTCTGGCTGGCATATCTAGATGCAAACTATTTTCATGACAAGTTTTACATTTTGAAATTGAATGACCGCATTCATTTTATGATGTGATTCTGACTTAAATTCGTTTTTTCACTTTCTTTTGCCAGGTTAGTAATGGCGTAATTATCAATGATGGAAAGCCTCTCTGAGATACTATTGTTTGATGGGTCAAAGAGTTTAGCGGATTTTCCCTGGTCATTTGGGGAAAACATGTCTTCCATTTGATAAGGTCAGAGTGTAGTTAAAAGTCCAATCTTCCTCTACGGCAAATATTTGTCCCGCATCGTCTTCTGATTGGTTTGGTTTCCCTGACTTCTAGAAGGACGCCCGTGTCATCTATGGGACCTCCTGATCAGTCCCTTATATGTGACTGTTTTCAAACGGTGCTGTTTATAAGTGATAGTCATCTCTGTCATCCCCCCAAAAAGGTTTTCTTGTCATACTTCTCCCCATCGATCCTATTTGTACAATTTTACACCATGTTCAGCTTAGGTGAGCAACCGTGTTCTGTTCAGAGATACGGTGTTCACTCCAGCCTCTCAGATGGTGATAATATCCTGGGGTTCACGCTGTCTACGCAGAGAAAAAGAAATAAGGAAGTGCGGTTTTAGTGTCCGGGTTGTTGCTATTATTAACAGAGAGAAAACTCGCTACATTTCTTTAAGAAAAACCTTGTTGTTTTTCTTTGTCCTGTGATTTTGGCAGTTGGTATCGGCTGATACACTCAGCCCAGGTATGGATATCGAAATCGATAGCGAAAAAACTGGATCGGTGCACCTCTATACATAAATGGCACATATTAACTGTGGCAGTGGGCAAGGAACAATCAAAGTGAAAAGAAAGGAGAAACAGTTGATCAATCAGCTGGACTCAAAAACATTCAGAACCACAGAACTATTAAACTATTATATATATATATATATATATATATATATATATATATATATATATATATATATATATATATATATATATATATATATATATATATATATATATATCATTCTCAATTCTCAGTAATGCAATTTTCACATGATGGCTTTAATGCAATCATTCTTGGCTTATATGTTCCAAAAAGTCTGGCAAAATACTGAGCTTCACTAGGGATTCCCATTTAAGCCACTATTTGGTATAAGTGTGCGTTGGATAGCTGTTAAGCAATCTACAAACAGTATGTTCGACATAATTGTGCACCCGGCGCAGAAAAGGGAAGGCTTCTGTCATCATTGGGAATTTGAAATGTAGACCTAAGTGCAAATAATAAATGGAAGGAGGAGGGGAGTTGGAGGGAGGATTAAGAGCGGAGGAGAGTTAGAAGGATAGATGCTGTGACCTACTTCCTCAGCTCCCTGCCAACTGCTTTGATTCACAGTGACAACTTTCACAGGACACAGAGATGCAAACATACCAAGAGACCACCAAGTAAAGAGCTGGGAGAGCAATGGGCTCAGAGCAGTTCGACTGAATTCAGTTCAAACCTCTTCTCCGATCTGATGACGTTTGCGCCAGGCAAGGGTGGAGAAATGGTCATAATAATTGTCAGCATGACATTTCCTTTGATACAAATATCAAACAATGCCACTCTGGTCTCTTTTTCTTCTAGCTTCGGATTTTGGTTGAAAGCAAGGATGTTTAAACATGTCTAAATAGACATGCAGTAAGTGAGCTACAGTTTAAAATGTAAAACAAATATTTTGGATGTAGCCTCAACATAACCCTGGTCTTAATTTATTATTCCCAGAAACTAAAGATGCATGGATAAATCTGCTGATGACTGCAATCTGCAGATTTTCTTTGAAGACTAATGGCTATAGAGGTGGGTTTGGAGGACCTCTTAAACCTGGCTGTGTGACTGAAGACGCTCTTCTTGCTGATTCTTTCTGTTCGCACCGTCTGCTCTACAGGCTCCAGAGAATAACCACCAGCCTTTTCATCAGGTTGCTCTTCCTCGAAGTAACTGGTTCTGATCCTGCTAAACCCAACAGAGGACGAGAGACGAGACTGCACTCCGCTCGGTACCATCTTGTAGAACGCTCCACTATGGTATCATCAGTCTACTCTGTTGCAGAAAAGATAAGAGAATCGATAAGGAATCGAATCGTTTCACAGAATCGATAAGGGAATCGGAATCGTGAAAATCTTATCAATTCCCTACTCACAGTAAAGAACCAGCTGAGCTTGGTCGAAGACTAACCCCGATCTACAGGGTTAGGGTTACTTTACCTCTTTCTTTTCGCACCTCCGCTGGGTATGAAGTCTCAGTACGTGACTAGGTCCCTTGAAGCAACTAAATCCCAATATTAATTTATGTTATGTTAGATGTTTTCAATTAACTGATTCAGAGAAAAAGATACCTAAAGATGCATACATAAATATTGATTTAAATCATCATCCGTTGCTGCCCTAGATACATTATTTACACACTTTTAACACTTTTGCTCTTTAACTTCTCTGATAACTTATCCCCCTGGGAACACGCCATCTTCTCAACAGACTGCATACGCTCACGATCACACACACCCGCTACAGAAACAGAATGGACTCAACTTTCACCACTTTCACCAAAATGAGGGAATGGTTGTGGTGAGTCTATTCGGCCTCCTTCCTATGTTGAGTGCTGGGTGGGTGGCTGGCTGTGAAACATGAGCCTGGGAGCTTATGAGGAAGGGTCTGGGCTGGGGAGTGGAGGTGGTGGGGTGAAGGGTTCTGGTTGCTAGGCAGCCAGCCGATCAGAGCAGGATGCTCATTGGCTGGAGTGAGCCGAGAAGAGCGGGTAGAGCAGACATAAGTCATAAGCTTGTTTGGCCGTACTGAACACAGAAGCCCTTCGGTTCCAGTGACAGGGTGATGTTTTCAGCTCACGACGGCCATCGCCGCTGAGTCAAACCGTGTTTACAACACAAAGCAGAACTCACGCACAAACTTGGTCATCAGGACGATGCAAAGGCTACAGTTCTATTTGCTGAACTGTAACAATGAGCCAGTGTTACATGTCAGGTTGCGTATTATCACTTTAAAAATGCAATAATACAAAACAGTTGCTTTTTCCTTTTTGTTTATTTTGTTTGGTTGGAATTTGTTTGTCTTCTGGGCGTGTCGTCACCTGCAGTGGATGGACCCCATCCTGGCATGTCACTCTCAGGTGCGCAGACAAAACAGTCCCCAGGGATTTGCACACAATTTATTGGTTCCCGGTGTGGCTTAAACTAAGAGGCAGATTAAAGAGGGGTGATACTGGCCAGAGCAAATTTCTCTGTTGGTACAGCTTTTCAGGTAATTATTGGAATGTGTTTAATATTTATAAATGTATTGTTTTGTTTAGTCTGTCATAGAATGATAAACGTCAAAGAGTGATAAATGGAAAGACACTGAAGATAAGTATCTTAGCAACAAACCATTAAGAAGCTTCCACAGATGTCACATTGCTTTGTTTTGTTTTTTTTGACTGCTGTTTGGGTCCCACTTCCATGGCCGCTCGATCAGTTTAACATGAAGATATGAAAAAATAAAAAATAAAAAATGGAAACGAGGGTAATATTTTCTAGAATTTGATCCGCTTTTAATAAAAGAAGTAAATTTGTTTGCACTTGATCCTCACTCAGCAGATGACTGAGTCTGCTGGGGAAGGAAGAGCACTTGTTGGCAACGAGATTGTAGCAAAGAAAAATACTGAGTGACACAAAAAAGAAGAGTCTCCAAAACACAAAGATGCAACAGATCAAACGGGAGTTGAAAAAGGATGGAGAGAAAAAAAAAAGATGTCATTGTCTGTTTGCACAGAGGAAGGGAGGCTGGAAAAGCCCAGCAACAAGGCATGCCTTAAATAGCTAGCTGGTAGGAAATAACGTGACGCTGGAGAAAGCCTAATAGCTCAGAGCATGTGTTGCATTGCACTAAACATATGTAGACATAGTGCTGACAGCAACTTTTAGTCATATGTTACAACGCCTGACCTACAGAGGAAGCCTTACTGCGTGGGGGCCGGATGGTAGCTGGCAGAAATACCAACTGGGTGTCTTTATTCCCAAATGATTCTGTCTTTGGAAACAAAGTCAACGGTTGATCAATAAAGAAAAGAGAACTGGACGGTTGTTCTGTTTCAGGGCAGGACCTGTGCGTAGCGACCAGTTTAAGGCTTGTGTAAAACAAGCATTGTGTCAGTTACGGTTGCAGGGACACAGCATGGTGCGTCAGGATTGGTCGAAAAGAAGGAAAAAAGAGTCGTAGCTAGAGGACGCACCTGTGTCACACGATAAATAGCGGACGTACAGTTAAGACCAACATTATCCTGCCAGATTTAGCCTTAAAATAATCTATCGATTAAACGTTTCCTTTGAGTGGGTGGAAGTAATATTGATGTGTGGAAGTGACCCAGCCTAAATCCTGACTTGATTCTGATCCAGAACCTGTGGAAGGGGCTAATGATTAGGCTGACGGCAAGGAGGCCTTCCCACCTCACTGGAGCTCATAAAAGATAAAAAGTCTAAATACCAGTGGAAACACATAACGGACCAGCAATTATAAAAAAAGGTGTGATTATTGAGAAACATTTTTGGGGTCCTATATTTTATTAAGGTGTTGATAAAAACTTTTTTTTCTTTCAATTATTTTATTATCTTTAAAGGGAGGCCTGTGTCATTACCTATCAGAAAGAAACTTCTTGGTTAAATACAACTAATTTAAATGTAAATGTCCCAGGCGTACGATTCTTTTGGACTTGACTTTACATCATTACAGGAAATGTATGCATACAACTGTCCATTCATGGTAGCGCACCTTACGCAAATACCTGGTTGTCATGCTGAGCTGAAGAACAACTAAGGTGTTAAACCCTTCTTAGTTTTTCAATCCTACCATTATTAATGGATTGATAAAACTGGGACTTGTCCATGCTTGCAGCAACACTTCCAAAAATCTTGGCTCACCTACAGAGACGGCCTCTGGGTCAATGCATGAAATGACAATGGAGCTGAACGACCAGCAGCTACGGAGGAAACGTCACCTCAGAGTCACCTTAGCTGATAGGTCAACACACCTCAGTGGAAGGAAGCGATTTGAGTAAAAAAAAGAACAACTTCTACTCCCAGTAGTTTTCAAACAGCCTCTCAGCAAAAGGTCAGCCGAGGCAGAAGTTCTAACTAAAACAGTGGGATGCTTCATGGCTAAATAGCCGTGAAACATCCCACATTGCAGCTTTCTGCCTTCATAAAGGGTGCAAGGTTCTCCTGCTACGCAGCAGCAGGCTCTGGAGGAGTTTTTGCCTTAACATCCTTCTGGCTGTATATAGTCGCAACATAAACGTATCTCCTACATGGATCGACAGACATTCATTCTTTTGCTTTAGGAGATGTTTGTTTTTGAAACAGTTCTTTTATTTAGAAGGGATTATTTTCTATTCTATTCTGAACTAAACCTGAGGGTACCAAATAGGCAGCATCTAATTCTCAATAATGATTCTACAAAAAAAAAAAAAAGTTGCATGGCCCATTTCAATCTGGAACAACTGTTTTATAATAACTAGAATATTGCTATGCGCGCTTGGTAGAGCTAGTCATAATGGTTTGTTGCTAAGATACTTATCTTCAGTGTCTTTCCATTTATCACTCTTTGACAGCGAAATCACCCCATCAGGTCATTTTCACAGAGACCAAATAATGAAAGCTCTGTCTGTATAAAGCCACTCTCCCACAGAGATGAGGAACATAGCAGTGCGAATGTGCCTGACAGTCTGCCCAACAGTACAGGCTGTGCTACAGCGTGTCGGGTTTTGATTTTAGTTATAAAAAGTGTCTGTTCTGTGTGAAATGATCCAGCTCAGGTTTGGTAAGTCGGAATATTTGAGATGTTTCGGCATTGGAAAAGAGATGCTCCAGTAGAGTGCGGGCTCATTTAAAAACTGGAATAATGCTTTGGTTTAGAGCCGCAACGAAGTGCCATTAAAATGTTTACACTCATCTAACACCGCTTCCTATTTTGCAATGTTTGCTGGTAAGCCTGTTGCAATAAGCAATAAATCAGTTATTAGCATGGTAAATTAAATGAGCTCGATCACTCTCATTTGCACATATTATTTGTTTTTCCTGTGTTTTCCTCTCTTTCTACTAAAGAGACTGGATGACTAAAGGTTTTCCTCCGGTGCATCTGTCTCAACTCATCATAACCCTACCCTTCTCATTTCCTCAGCATATGGAGGAATGAAACCTTGCTTCAAGTGCGTTGTCTTATTATGTACCTCATATGTGCAGATAAATCCTGTGAGGAGTAGCAAGTTGTATATATATATATATATATATATATATATATATATATATATATATATACACACATACATATGTTCCAACACGCTTATCCCGATAGATAGATAGATAGATAGATAGATAGATAGATAGATAGATAGATAGATAGATAGATAGATAGATAGATAGATAGATAGATAGATAGATAGATAGATAGATAGATAGATAGATAGATAGATAGATAGCAGGGAGTCCGCCACATGTAATTACACGTAAAAAAAATAAAAGCTGCAGAATAGTTTTTTTTTTTAAATCTATGTTAAAACAATTTAAAACACTCATAGAAACCATAATCAGAGTTTGAAATGAATTGAAGTATCACGGAACGTTACAATGTACTGTATTTTGAAAAACCAATCCTGTGCGACTGTCTTTCAAAAAGTGACCAGCAGCAAGTCTAGCAACTTTTTCTGTTGATGGAAACTTTACATGAAAGCACCAATAGAGAGCTTCTATATGAGCCTGTTCCTACTTTCCTCGTATATATACACAGTTTGAACTCACCTTTGTCATTCAGTGATGAGTCCTTATTCTTGTTTTTACATAAATATGCAGTGAAGAAATCAAAACTATGACTCAAAAGTATGAAAAGTAAAACTCATAGCATCTTATTTGTTTTAGCATTTTCTGCCCCCCCCCCCCCCTGATATAATTCTTTTAGCCAGAGCAAAATTACCAATATCATCCAACCTTGGATTTGGGCTCATGTGTTCCTTCTCATTGGGTCAACTGGCTAATCTGCCAAAATCTATTGTTTGTATAAAAAAAAAAATAACATTAATGACATCAAAGCAGCTTCATCATCTCTGGAAACAGACGTCAAGTCTTTAGCTTGCAATCACAAAGAAAGTTTGCATTTCATTGTCAAACCTGGGAAAAGACACAGGCTGAAAACGCTGGCTGAAAAGGACTTGGCACAGAAGAATGGAGGACTTGTAGTGGCCGGTCATGGTTATCATGTGATATCTCTGTCTGTTTTGGCTGATCTCCTTTCAGCCGTCTCTCTTTTGTCCCGAGGATGAAGCCTGATACGACACCCCAGCCACCTTCGGCCACACGCTAACTCATCTGCATCACAAGAGCCTTTGAAAAACGCCCCGGCACCGCAAAACCATGGCCGTGAACCTGCCATGACAGGAGCGTGGTGTCCACGTTATTAGTAGGGCTGGGTATCATCTAGGATGAGCCGATTCGATACGATTCTCGATACACAGCTCACGATACGATACGATTCTCGATACATAGCTCAGCTTGATTTGATTCCAATATCGATATTTATTACTTTGAATTAATGCTCAGTGATTCAATCACCAAAATCAGCCAAATATTATGTTTATGTTCTATTTATTGATCACAGACATATTAACAGGAAAATAAAGTGCATTTGCTTCAATGCATTTAACGTGTCACAGAAACCAAAAATGTGCCCAAACGTCTGATTTTAGGGACAAAGGAGCTTCTAAAATCCTGTCGGCCGTTCCACAAATTCGTCTCACTTGCTCTCCTTCGCTGTGAACTGTAATGGTTGCGCTGTAATAACGACCCCTAGAGGTTGGGAGGTATATCGATATTGAAAGCCAGAATATCGATATTAAATCGTTTTTAAAAATATCGATATTAATCTTTATATCGATTTTTATGCACAGCCCTAGTTATTAGTGCACCATGAGGGAAGTGGTGCATCATAGGAACAGAAAAAAATAGAGAAATCAAACGTGCAATATAAGTGGCAGAGTGTAGAGGTTGAGTATAGTTCACCGCTCTCTGACCGATTAAGCGTAACACGCTTTAGATATGCCGAACAGGGAGGCTGTTACATTAGCAAGCCAAAACAGAATATTCAGTAGCTACGATAGCCTGGCAGCTGGTGGGCAGATGATACTTTTCTTCTGGCTTTCAAGGGGGAAAAGCTGAAGCGCGAATGGACGGGGAGTGGTTTTAATCCACTCTGTCACACTGCACTGCTTTGTTTGAGACATCAAGCCTCCATTTTTTGCCATCCTCCTCGCCGTCTCGGCAGCCCCACATCAGCTTTGGTCTAAATTAGAATTGGCAGTTCATGCTTCAACCATCTTTAACCCTCTTACTTTTCACATTTGTGCCTTTTTTAAGGTTTCTTTTAGATCTCTCCCTCTCTCATCTGTGAGCGGATAGCTTCCTTGTGCGTTGTAATATCTGCCGAAGCAGCAGAGAGAGAGACACGACTCGTTTCAATAAAATCGAGGTACAGGGTATCCATCCACGAAAAGAAGGACGAGGCAGAGCTTTAATGTCCACAGAAACTGTTGGTAAAAGAGGAGCAGCTGAACCAAAAATCAACACTATTAGCGTAGTAGAGATGTCAGGCTGCCCTACGGTGGGAGACCTTTAGGGGAGAGAAATCAGTAAAGATTGAAATTTCTTTCTGCAGGTGACACCGCTGTGCGCCGATGTCGGCAGATATCAGCGAAGCGGTGGACAGCGCGTCCGCCAAATAAGCTCAGCTTGAGGAGAACCGAACAAAACGGCGAGTCTAAAAGCTCGCTTAAAGAAAAGCAGCCTGAATAGAAACCTGGACCGTCATAGACCGACACGCAGGAGAAACGCCACATGTTCACGACAATGCACCTACTGTGGCGTTTGGATAAAAACCATGTGAAACATTCACGTTTCTGTTGGTGATCTATTTTCTGAAGAGATCCCTTGAGTTGCCAAAACAAAAAACAAAAAAAAGCTGTGGAAGACAAGCCTAAAGTGGAGCACGGGCAAGCTGAGACGACCTAAATACAGACGAGCAGCGAGGGAAGGTCCTGCTACGGGTTTGTTGAGAAATAACTCAGCTCAGTCCTGAGCTAGTGGAGAACAACACAACCCAAAGCACTTGGGTCAGACAGGTTCAGTGTTTAGTAACCACAGATCCATATATCAGCCATTAAAAGCCCTCAGCACCCGGCTTTCATGCATGCATAAACGAGCCCGGGTGATAGAGAAGTTTGGCCCCTGGAACAGATTTTAGAAAACAATAGTTTGACGGCAACAGCGTCAGGCTAGAAATCCTTAGAAGCAAAAAAATAAATAAATAACTAAAAGCTTGAGTTTTATCTGAAGAGCCCAGTTTAAACTTTCACAGAAACAGGCTGCATCAGAAAAGGCCAGTCATTTGGAAAGAGCTCCCAGTTAAGGTAAGGGCATACTTTGGGCTCGGTTCCACTTCAGGAAGCCTTTCCAGGAATTAGGGCAGTTCTCTGCAGCACTTTCTCTCCCCGCTGCTTCTTTCACTGCAGGAAGAGTCAAATCACACAAAGCAGAAACCCACCAAGGAGCCGGGCGGCTAACCTTCATGGAATCGCTTTATTAAACAAAACGGAGCAACGCTCTGATCAGAGTCGTTTCCACTAAAATCTTTAGAGATTTAAAGCAGTAAAACCAGGATCATTTAAGGCGAGGTCAGAAAACCACAATCAGGAAAGCCCAACCGGGCCGGACTGCGGATGATTGAACAGTTTCAGGTTTAAAAGCAGCACACATGCGGCCGTGTGGCTCCTCACCTGCGGAGCAGCGCAGAGACACAACCCAGCATGGGTCATGTTGGCAAAATCCATTCAAAGGTTCGCACCCTAATTAAGCCCACCATTCAAGATCGGCTCTAATAACAGACTGCCACAAAGACTAGAGCGGAATGACTCTGCTTTTAAACCGTAACCACTATGAAACAATTGTGTAACAATGCCATGTTGGTCCATTTCTGCTCTAATAAAAACCCCACGCTGTGGCTGGGAATCTTCTGATCACAGAAGGAAGACTGGCTCAGCATCGGGGAACACTGCCTGCTATGTGACCCCACAGTGGAAAGACAGAGAAACAGCCTGGCTAGTTGAAAAGATTGATGGGAATTAAGCTGTAGAGGAAAACATTCAGGAAGCTGTAGTGGAAACATGCCTGTACTCTACAGACGACGCCTGCAGAGACGGCTTGTAGCAATGCTAACCACTCTGACCACCCTAAGCACTACTGCTAAGTGCTAAATGCCAACTGTAATCACTTTTGCCTCGTTTTGAAATACTAACAGCACAACTACGTAATGCTGACTGCTCTCTGAAACATATGGTGGGAAAGCTCTGGTCCTCAATTAAATGATTAATGATTGATTATGACAGAAAGGTTATCATTATAATAGACGGATGAAGGATGTAGAGATCTAACACTAAAGAATACATTGTGCTCGACTATGACGGGCAGAGCGTCTGCAGAGAGTCCACGCATGGCACGGCCAGGTGAGCGCGAGCCTTTGACGTTTCTCCTAAGCTAGGTGGTCGGTCCTCTAGCGCCACATATTTTTACCTGCCCTGATAAACATGTCTGCGTTGGTGAGGATGGCTGCAGTAAAGGCTGCCAGAGTCAGGAGCACTGAGCGTGGCCGTAGTCTGTTCTGATGGGGCGTACGCTACAGCAATAAACGCTGAAATGACCCCGTAGTTTTCCCCCACAGGAGAAATGAGTCATTTTCTGATGATTTCTCCTGGTTCCACACATGATTATGACATTATGTACTGAGAACGTTTGCCTGATACAAATATGAGGATGATCACGTCTGTTTAAGGTCCATTATTATAAACATTAACGCTAATTATAGCACATTCTAAACAGGTAAACGGCTCTATGGTCGTTTTAAGGTGTCCTACAAAAATACTGTTAACTTTGATTATCACACATCACCTAAAGTCTGTTAGCTGGAAATAAAAACCCACCTTCCTGAGGCCATCACTGAAAACACATGGTGGCTTTATTCCTGGAAAACACATTTTTGTTGCTAGATGGACTCCATGAAGCAGATCCCAGATGTAATAAAATAAAACTGAATAAAGCTACGCTCAAAATGATTCTGAACGCTGGCAGATCTAGATTTTAAATCGTAAATAAGAGAAAGATGGAAAGCGACAGAAGTTGGCTGCTCACATAAAGCTAACACATTTTAAGTTACAAAAAATATGTTTGCGTGCTAAAAATCTGTCTTGTGAAAGAAGAAAGGAAATATGCTGTAATTCAGTTTAGTTGGCTTTTAAGTAAAGATTCTTCTGCTCCGTAACTTGGGAGACTTTAAGCTATATGCACCTCTGGAACATGAGAAAAACTGTTGTTTCGCAAAGTAGAAAAAAATTATTTCCAGTATTGCTTACGGTGCTTAAAAAATAAACTGGTCAGAGCTTCAGAAAATGACTGACCACAAACTGACCACAATCTGTGATCGGTGCATCTCCAGAGAAACGTTGTTACAGAGGGAAAGAAAGACAAGAATCCTTCATCCTGGACGTTACACAGGCGTCCTGCATAGATCTGAGCTAAAGCTACCCAGCTACAGTATCTCAGGACCCTTTCATGATCAGCTACATCAACACTTTTCAGGGTCAGGAATCTGATTTTATAATCTGCACAGATTTAACCGACCTGATTTGTCGCCAACGGTTTTGATCACTCTGACTCACCCTCAGCGCTTCGATGACCAGGTCTCGGGCTTCCAGCTCCCCTTCCATGATACTGAGCAGTGTGAGCAGCTCTGGCTTGCTCAAGTTATCCATGTTGAACTCACATTTCTGGAAGACAAAACAGAGAAAACAAATCTTTGTTAAATCAGATTAGTAGAGTTAATGCAGCTGAGCAAAAGAGGCTGCATATCAGACCCTTCCACATCCCACAAGTTAGAAAAAATACATAAGAAATGCTAAGTTGTGTTAAGCTATTCAGGAAAACTGAAATTTTCACCTTCGATTTCAAATTAAAAATCGTAATCTTACAGTTCAGGTAATAGTTGAGATCAGAACCCAATCTGGCACCGCATTTAGTTTTAAACCTCACCCTGTTTTGTGTTATTTACTCTACAGTATGTTCTTTGAATCTAACCGATCCAGGCTTAGTTGTCTCCCTCCAACAAGGTTCAAGTTGACGCGACTGGATTTGCTGCTCACTAGCTGCTTCTGTCATGTGACCTGCTCCCTTCAGATAACTCCAGACAGCTGTAGAGCTGTAACCGAGCAATGCTAGCTACATTTAATGATGTTCACAGAAAACAGCTCAGTTTATCTGGAAGGAGGAGAACAACTTTTCTCACCGCACAATTAGCTGGAACTGCATTGAAATATGGTTTGAGTCAAATTCTACAGTAAATTAGTCATCTCCACATTTGCAAACTGCTTCGTATGACAACCTTGTCAGTACAACCAAGAGTAGAGCTGTCAAAATAATAAATGTTGTGAAATAATCCACACTTAAAAACTTATTTCTTGGGAAAAAAAGACAACTGGAGCTATTTTTTATCAGCACTGCAGACACACACACACACACACACACACACACACACACACACACACACACACACACACACACACACACACACACACACACTATGCCCAATCCCCTCCATTGCAGGGGCTCAACTGAACAATCACAGCCAAGAATCAACATAGTTCAACATAGAAATGACAAATTAACGCACGGAAGCGTCCAGCAGCAGATCACCATATCAGGTACGCGTGTTTAGTAGTATTAGGAATAAGGAATTAGCAGCTGGTGTGGCTAATAATAAAACGGGTAAATGCTAACAAACCTCCAGACCAAGACTGGAGTTGAAGATTGAAACAGAAACAGGTCAGAACTCATAGTCACCAACTCTACCAACTCTAAACAAACAATTTGGTAAACTTACCAAAAAACAAAAACAAACAAGTGATTAGATTTGGATGGACCAGGGCCATGTTAAAAAAAATAAAAAATAAAAATATCAAATGCTCCTTGGATCAAGTGATTCTTCCATAAAGGATATTAACACTTCTAGGTGTTATTCTGTCTACTGGTGTGCTATACAGAAAAGCAACACTGTTACCTTTATTTATATGGGTGCATTACACACTGCTTATTGCTGTTTCCCTAGTCAGGACAAGGAAAACGTCACCCTGCAGTTGGTTAGAATTTTCCAAGATCCCTGGGCCTTAACAAAAGGCTTAGGAATAAAAACTGGTGCCAAGCTTGGATCATTTTCTTTTGTATCAATATAGAGTTAGGGTTAGCAGTCATTGGACCACTGGAGAAGGGTGGGCAGCCCATCACACAGGACATTACCTAAAACCTGAGGAAAATTTTGAGAATTTTTTTTTACCTAACCTTTTACCTGGGAAGATGCTAAAGTACCCCAGGAGAACCAACACATGCACAGGAAGAACATACAAACTAGGGCCAGACGATAATTCAATAACGATATATATCGATTGATAGGCATGTAGAAAAAAGGTAAAAAAAAAAATTCCATAGAACAGCTTTCCTTCTGCATTCTATCCTATCATGTAGGTTAATACTGCAGTCATTACATCCTCCCACCCAATCACAACACAGACCCAGGAATGCTCTGTCACCAAGCTCCGCCCCCTTCAGAGTCCAGAAAGTCTTTTTTTAAAAACTTGTGGTTTTCCTAAAAAAGTTGGTTAAATGAAGGGTTGAGATTGAATTCAGTGTTTGTGTGTTCTTTATTTAAAAACAAGTCATTAAGCAACAGCATAAAATGCCCATTGCTGCACAATATGTTTTGAGTTTTTTTGATAATTATCGATACCAATCAATATGATTTCTATTTTATTAATATGCTTTTTTTCTATATTGTCCTGTCCTAATACAAACTCCAAGCAGAAAAACCGCAAGAAGGATAGTCAGTAACATATTTAGTGACAAGCTGTTTCATTGCTAAAATTTGAAAAGTGCAACTTATTCAATAAAAGCTTGTTGTTTAAATGGTAATAAAGAATTTATACTCTTTTTTACAGTAGCTGGATTATCTGGATTCTATATTTGTAAAAGACATTAATATTTAGTTGGGTAATTGTTTATTGCAAGTTCTATTCTAATCTCGACATTCAGCAGCATTTTGCTAATATCGTGCAGCCCCCACTCTAAGCAGGGTCTATTGACAGCTGCAGCTATGTGTCAAGTGAGATATACTGCAGGTTTAGAGAGTTCCACTAGGTAAACATCTATGCTGCCGCCAGGAAAAATGAATACAGCGTGTTATATTATTGCATTTTAAAGCTCCTGAGCGTTATGCATATACATCTTTGCACTGGGACTTAGCATCAGTCAACACCTAGTCTAAAGTGATTTGAAGTGGTATCAAGGAAAGAAAATCCTAATGGGGACATCCTTAATCAACACAACTGCTCCTCTCCTCTGGTTTAAATGACAGTCGTGTAGCAATTTATAATGTTCTTTCTAGAAACATCGATGAAAAACTCCAGAGGAAACCACCACCGCTGCAATGACCGGTCACGTTTTATTTTCATTACTCAAAATGCAGGAGATTGCTGCTTGTTGTAAGTCATCAGGTTCTCCATACGATGCTCTCTGTTGTCTGTCTCACCATAGCCTCACTAGGTATGCAAACTATTATAAATCACCTTTCTTAAAACAGCACCTAAACGCACAGTGGAAGTCCTGTAGCACTGGGGTCAGACCAGGAGGGCTCCTGTTCTGCATGTTTTAACACACCTGAATCAAATGAGAGGGTCGATATCAGGCAAGCAGAACTTGATGACATGCTGTGGAGCAAAGTCCTCTAAAGGACGAGTACCTGAAACGAGTCAAACAGACCATAGTTTTCTACGCTTGCTGTGCACTGCTGATTTGCTGGCTGAAAGAAGGTTTCTACACTTTTCCCACGCTTACCAGAAATATACACTTGAATCGTATGAAGGCAACGTTGTTTTGAGACAACAGTTGGTGAGTCACTCTCTAAGGAATCAGACTGGTGACCTGAGCTAAAAGTTTAATTCTTTAATTAGCTAATATCAGCTTGTTTACAGACCAACACTGGGAATAAAGAGTTGCATTTAAATGTTGAAGCAGTTGATTTTCTCCCTAATGATGACCAAGCTTCTGTCACTTACTAACTACTTACTAATAAAGTCCTACATTATTCTAGCTGTAATTATAAATAGCTTACATGACTTTAGCAGCATTATGAAATTTTGTTGTTTTGGGTTTCAATCACGTTATACATTTCTCTTACAGATTTATGCCTAAATACTGGGAAACATGGTATTTGCGGTTAACAATGAGTGAGAATCCCAAAATACCATCCGTATAATACTAACATACACTATGGTAGAACATATAACAGGATATTAGACAAAAATAACTGTGTTGTCCATTTCCTAAATGTAGATGAGATGTAAATAATGCTTTATTAATGTCTGGGAGTGGGGATTTAGAAGTCTGGTCAGACGACAAGTCGTTGATGTGGGAAGCGAGTGAGCAGGTATGTGACACAACCTTGGCCATTTTTATGGTATGATGCTAAATGCAAAAGAAAGGTTTTGTTCCAAATATCACAGAGGCTGGTTACTTCCCTGAACAACACAACACTTTCTGGTCAAGTGGCATTCCTAGGCAGAGTGTCAATCTGTTTCTGGAAGAAACCCTGGGAGGCATTGTACTCACTGACGTGACGGCTGGAAAGACAAGGGTGATGAAACTAAGCTTCATCTGTTTGGAAGGACAGATTGCTCAGTAAGAAAAGTTGCTGTCCGCTCTTGCTGAGCGCAACTTTCTTTCTCATTCATAAAACGCTGAAATCGGGGACATTTCCAGGGACAGCCTTTGCTGGGGACAGGTCATCCAAAAAGGGGACTGTCCCAAGAAATTGGGGACATTTGGTCAAACTAATGGCAGACGCTAATGGTAGTTTGCTCATTTCAAGACGGCATAAATTTTACCTTGAATTTAGCGAATAGTGATGGGTGCTGCACCTGTAAACGTGCTATCATGTTAGATGTATTGACTCCTCTGGCAGCCACAGTTCTAAAGCACGTTTTGCACGTAGGGCAACAATATTCTTCCAAACCGTTCGGGGCGCTCGCCTACTTCAGCCGTAATACAACATGCAGAGCTAGCAACTATACGAGTATATCTGACGAGATATACATATACATATATAGATTTTAAACAGGAACAGAGTGACAGCTAACTTTAGTGGTTTTGAAACCTCTCCTTTTTATACCGTGAAGCCGGTAACTGGCCCACGCCGAGAGTGCGCATGGGTAAATGTGGTTCTAGTGTAAAAAAAAAGAGCTTTGAGTGATTGGTATGACTAGAAAAGCAGTCTTTAGTTCATTTGCCATTTAAGGGACAACTGAAGCTTGGCGAAGGCAGGATTTGTAGTTACGCAGTGAGCAGACTGCAGAGAAAGCCACATCAAGCTGCATTCCTAATCTCTAGAAGCTTTTTTTTTATCACACCGTTTGTCATAAAGCCTTAATAAATCAGCTAAATGTAATCACAGCAAGGAAAGCCACTCTTCTCTTTACACAACTGGCAGATTGGTACCTGCTCGCTTTGATGTCTTAGCAGCTGCTCACTGGGACCAGATTTACAATCTTCCATCACCATTTCAGCCAACATTTATCACGTCCAAGAGCCACAGGAGTCTCCAGAGGGCCCTCAGTCCGCAGTAACCAAGTCTTACTGAAGAGCCTAAGCTCCTTTAACCAACAGCTTTCAAAACCTGCCTACAGAACTTCCTATGTTTGAGCCAGAATATCGCTGACATGTTCTCAGGACAAGGTTCTCATTAGAATGACGTAAAACTACTTTTTCGTTCCACAGAGGATGTTGCTATTATGGTCAAACACAGTGTCTATGAATTTGTAATAAGCTGTTTATTTAGAAGCAGGTCAACCCACGCTGCTTGCAGTAAGGATCTTGCTCTGCTAGAGTCGAGCTCAGTAAGATGCTCCTGATTCTAACGTGCCGCTGCATGTCTGAAGACCTTCAGTGAAATCTTTGTTATGAAATTTGACCTGAATCTCACACATACAAAAAAGGGTTTGAGAAAAAAATAGCAGATCCAAGTCTTTCAGCTAATGCGACACTTCCCCATGGTTTGGGCCCCGATGACATCATGATGGGGGGATGGCTGTGGCCACCAGATGGGAGACAACAATCCCTCTGGTTGAATTCTTTTCTCTTCCAAACTTTCCTTTGAAGGTAAAACAAGTCAAAAGAATTCAAATTATCTCTGACATCCTTGAGTTGAGGGAGAAAGAGCAATAAGAGAAACACTTAGACCTTTAATCAGTTCAATCAGTCATTCATTAAAGAAATATATTACTGTGATTGCTTATGACATAATTATTTAATCTATAAATGACTAGATCCAATGATTATTTCAATTTCAATTAAAGTGTTGTTGTTTTATACGAATAAATATCTTTCTAGTATAATTCTCTTTTATTGTCATGAAGGCCTCCTGACAAATAATTTATTCTGATTTTTAGACCTTTTTTTGAGACCGATATTGAAAGATATTTTAATCTATGAGATTATGAGACTGTACATTTCGCCGTGCACCGAGGGCAACAGTAGTCTGCTCAATGTTTTGGGCATGGCTGTTGGCCTTAGCCCACTTTATTAGGCTCAAGTCATCTTATTTTATTCCACAAGTGAAGAAAATTATTATAGGTCCTTCCTTCTGTCTTGCTTTCAAATGAGATGCAATTCTTTGACAAACAAACTTACAGCCCATGCAAAAATAAACTATTTATAATAGTATGGGAAACAACAAAAATAATGAATCTATCTAAGGAATATGCCAATTAGTGCAGTTCCCACTTGTCTAGGGTGTAATTAGTGTTAATATTCAACAATTATACTTCCCATCATATCTTACTAAGCTGTTGCATTGTTCCAGGTCATGCGTGGCTTCTCTCCAGGTCCAAAACATGACTGTTAGGGTAACTGGTCTCTCTAAATGACATAGTTATTTGTCCTGTTTGTCTCTGTGTTCCTGTGATGGACTGCCGACCTGTTCCGGGTGGATCGACAGGAGGTGAGCGGTGATCGACAGGCCTAGCAACAACTTTTGTTTTTCTTCTGGTACATTAATGCATCAGAACTGCCAGCTCAGTCGTTCTGTCCATAAGGACATCAACAAACAGCATCTTCTTTAACGCGCTTGATTCTGGGTTTGGTAAAAATCAGTCAGTTTCATGTTGTTTGACGCATGAATGGAGACAATCTTTAAACTCCTTCGTTTTCAGTTGGACTAATAACTACTGCACATTTTCTTTTCTGGTCAGCGTGTTATATTTCATTGTTGAATTAAAATTAAATTTAACACAAACGTAGTTCAGTTCCAGCAAAGAATCTCCAGTCATCAGGTCAGACCTCAAAGGAAATCGTAAAGCAGCATAGACAACTAGATGCTTGATAGATGCGCCTCTGCTCAATATATCAGCACAAAGGTTCAAGCTATCGCTCAACAATCACAAGAAGAAGAAAAGCCAGTTTAACTATTCATTTTTATTTACCCTTTTCAGCCTTTCAAATTCTAATAGTTTAAATTCCTCCTAAATGAGTTGATTTATGTTGTGTCTCTCTGCAGAATGGATGTTTGACATTTTTTCCCACCATGAGCCGTTCACAGAAATGTCTTTGTTTTGAAATAACAGTAAAACCCTGTTTTCCAGCAACCGCTCTTCCCACACACCAACTGTGATGTCGAGATGCCTGATACACGAGCAGAGCAGGTATTAAGCTCTGCTTTATCGCATATTTCACGGGTTGGTTGAACAAAATCTGACTCTTAGACTGTCCCTTGTAGTATATCACCTGCTTGTATGTGTTCTACCCCATACCTCCGCACAACAAGTCAATTATTGCACTATTAGGGAGCCCAACAACATCGTCGTGAGGATATTCTGAATGCTGCTTGGGTAACTTTCTATATCATAGTTCAGAAAGGAAATTGCATCTTAACACATCAAACCTTCACAGAAATTGAAGACTAACCCATGCGTCTGCGATAAGAAGCCTGAAATCCAGCGTTTGGATTAGGAACATTTAGTTGGTAACAAGTAAAAAAAGTTAGGAACATCAGCTCCAAACCCCCAAAGAGAGAAAAGGAGTCCAACACAATTGGCTCCACACATGCGGCCTACCGTGCAAAAATAAACTATTTCTGTAAAGGAACAGCGGCGACCTCTGACCCTTTCCCTCCAGCACAGGCCCTCCAGAGTCCTCAGTCAGTAAACTTCCCCCACCTTAGGCCAACAACAGACAGTTAGACGGGGGTGAGCAAAGAGCAAGGAGCTTTATTTAACCACAGCAGGCATGGTGTGTGGAGCGGTGGGGTGGGGTGGTCCGCTGAGGTGGAAGCCCCCGTTTGGCTGGCTGAAACCTGGAGATGGACCCAGGGACGGGCAGAGAGACCAGGCCGCCTGGCTCCCGCTCGCTGGGACACCTGTTAACCCCAATGCAATGGCTTCCAGGCGCTACTGAGCGTGCTCATCGGGGTGTTAGAGAAGGTGGGGCGGAGGGCCGGGTGACACGGTACTCCCAGCTATGTCAGCTGAGTCACTGAAATTATACCAATTTAGAAAGGTGTCTGGTGGACACGGCCTCCTCCCCCCTTCCCCCTCCACCGACCCCCGCGGCTCCTCTCAGTTCCCCAGTCTAACCCACCTCCACCACTGCCACTGCCGGCGCACCACTGCACCCTGGGAGAAATCACGGCCAGGCGCCAGCGAACGTGTGAAACGACAACAAAGCACGACCTCCAATCACAACGCAGGCAGGCTTTCCTTTCCATCCACCGACAAACATACAACACAAACACAGCCGCAGCTCCATCGCAAGTTCTCCAAAGGCTACAGGAGCTTTTGGAGAACCGCACTGAGAGGAGGAAAAGCAATTTCGCTTTGTGTACATTGTGCCGACGACGGTCACGGGAGGCGCCAGATTCAAGCTGATGGGGCGCAGATTCTGAAGGGATTCAACCTTTCATGCTAGAGCCAGAGTTTGTCTCCAGAGGCTTCCACACTGCCAGGATGTGGACTGGAACGATGTCTGAGCGTGCTGCAGGTGCTGGCGCGGCTGGGCTAACCGGTAGGGCTGGGCTCGTCATATGTCCGTCTGCCCGCCCGTCATTTTTGGTGGAAGCAGACCACATAGTTAAAATACCTCGAAAACCCTTTGACAATAAGATCTGGACTTTTCAGTCTGACCTGGTCCTATTCACGAAGTGCTTCCTTATGTTCTACTGGCGTCTAATTTCCCTGGAATCCATGCAGTGTTCTCATAACGATTATCTTTTTTTGCTACGACCATACGCAACAGGAGCGCACACCTTTTAAGGCGCAGCTTGACTAAAATAATGAGAAATCTAGAGCAAAACGACGTGAGGCTCCTGCATGCTCTCACCCAGATCCAGTCCTGACTTTTCCCTTACATTGGCGCTATGTGGCAAATTCAGGCCCACCACTTTCCCTCAAGTGTTTTTAAACAGCAGACATTGCTGCAGGGAAAAAAAGCCTGACTGTTTACAGCAAGTGGAAGCAGACGAACAACCTAGAGACTTTAACTAAACAATCCCACCGTCTGTCAGCGCGGCTTTTAGATGTTTTTTTAAGCGTGTGGAGCATTTTGCAGGAGATATTCCTTCTCTGGTCATATTCAACCGTGCATATACATGGAAAAATGATTCATTTGCTCTAGTTGTTTGGGCGCCATGGCCAGAAATTTGGAAAAATGGGGATGTCCACAACAGGATAAACGAGAACAAGTGCCCTCTGTGGTCATTTGAAATGGCAGGTACAACGGTGTGTATAACTAGTCCTGAAAGTCGGATCTGGGAGAGATTAGCTTGTTTTACCTGCAAGTCAGAAAACTAATGGCTTTTTTTTTTAAATTGTCTTGGTGCTAACTGCTAATAGAATCTGACGACAATGTGTTTCTATCTGTTTTATGCATTCAAACAATAAGGGAAGAGGCTTAAAATCGAGATCTGGCTGTGCGATCTGCGCTGCTGGGTTAATGCAACACGAGCCGTCTGAAGGGCTAATGAATGATTTAAAAAGCCGCCTCCATAAGCGCACGAGCCAAATAAGATGCTAATGGTGCGTTCCGTTTGCACTTGGATCTTGGATTTTGCAAAACTGGGGCAAAACAGCAACGACGCTCCTTTAAGTTGGAATTCCACGTGGAGTTTACCGAGCAGCCGTGAGTTCAGTATCCAGTATGGCTGCAGGAACACGGAAGGTAATCAAAGTTGCTTGAGACTAAGGGTTTGTGACGGTTTATTCCTCGTTAAAGCAGACGCTCTATATCTCAGGGATGTAGACGGGCACACTGCAGACTTCTCCATCAGCTCACCTGGCCGCCACCTGCAGAGGTTCTCAGATGACTCTGCCGTAGTCGGTCTCATCGCAGATGAAGACGAGTCAGAGTAGACAGGGGATCTAGAGCTTTGTAGGCTGGTGCCAGCAGAACCACCTCATGTTAAATGCAGGGAAGACCCGCCTCTCTGACACAGGTGAACATCCAGGGAAGTGGTGTGGAGGTAGTGGACTCTCATAAGCACCCGGGTGTTGACCTGACCCATAAACAGGACTGGAGGCATAATACTGATGCTCTTTACAGGACAGGGCAGAGCAGACTCTAACTGCTGAGCAGGCTGAGGTCTGTTGGAGTGCAAGGGGCGTTCCTGAAGACCTTCTTTGACTCTGTGGTGGCATCAGCCATCGTCTGTGGTGTGGTCTGCTGGAGCATCAGCTTATCTGTTGCTGAGAGGAAGCCACTAGATAAGCTCATTAGGTGGGCTACATCTGTCCTAAGATGCCCCCTGGACCCAGTGCAGGTGGTGGGAGACAGGAGGACTATAAGGAAAATCACATCATGGAGCTGGATGGATGCTGCAGAGCTGGAGAGCTTCTTCAGTGACAGGCTGCTGCATTCCAGACGCTGTAAGGAGCGCTTCCACAGATCCTTCCTCCCAGCTGCAGTCAGACTTTATAATCTTAGCTGCTCCCAACAGACATAAAATCTGTTTAAATCGTACATATTGTTGCACAGGTCATGATCCAACCATTCATTGTTTACAGTTTAGTACATTGCTAATATAACTGTCTACATCAGGGGTCACCAACATGGTGCCCTCAGGCCTGTTCAAAATAAAATGTTATATTATTTAGTTGCTCCTCCTTCTTAATCATACTTGTGCTTACCTAGATTTAAAATGAAAAATGGATTAAAAACATGTTTATATTCCATAAAGTTAAGGCGAGCTCTGACTCTTCTAGTTCAAATGGAAATAGAAATTGTACGTATGGATATATTGCATATTCTATTATCATTATTATTAACAGTAAATAGGCTGGAGTTATTTTTCCACAATCAAATAACTTTCCTTTGGTCAATTTATTTAATTATCCTTATATTCTACTCTAGGTATTTTCTTTAGAGCTAACTTTATTTAGTTTAGATTAGTTTACTTTTTTTCTATTTTTTCCCCCTCATCACTACTAATTGTGTGTGTTTGTCACTGTCTCACGCGAATTTCTCCAGTGAGGGACATTAAAGGAATTATTATCTTATCTATACGTGAACATGTTTTTTATTTATTTATTTTTGAAATGATAAAATCGGGGGAAATATATTGTCGTCGGCTCAGATAAGTGACCAAAGCAGCAAAACCCTGTTTTCTGACTTACAACTGGAACAACCTCAAATGGGGCGTGACGTCACTCGGAGCTCTGACTTCAGAGACCAATCAAACTGAGCATCAGCCCCGAACGCTGCTGCGTGAGCTCCAAAATCCCCCAGGCAGTCACAACCCGCGGCTTGCTGTTTTCCTCACCGGGAGCTCAGAAAATCAAAGAAAACAAACCATTTAGGATCGCGTGTGGAAAAGCTCGCCATGACATGATCCGTACCTGACAAATTATAACCCAGAAAAAGTCTGGCTTGTAGCTGTAAAGGCGCACGCCAAAAAAAAAAAAAAAAAAAAAAACACTTCAGTCCTTTGATGTGCCGAACAGAAAGACACAGGACGGCTCCGGGAATTTAGACAGAATTAACGCTCAGGCCAAAACCAGATGTTTTTATTGTATGTACTACAGAGGATAAAACCTTTAGGGAATAAAGGAGACTCGGTGTATTCTCCGTGTGGCTGCTGTAGAATGAGTCCCGACCTGAACAGCCAGCGCCACTTTTTCTTTCATCGGGGAGCTGGAAAACACGGGAGCACACACAGCGAGCGCGAGCCGAGAGAGGCCGTGGGAGACGCACGAAGCAATTAACTGTTGCAACGAAAAGACATTATGTTGGCCGGCTGAGCACAGAAGTGGCTGCTGCTGCGGCTCACGCGGAGACCAAGCTCGCGTTTTATCCAGAGACAGCCGGGAGTCTCGCGCTGCCCACCGCTGTTGCTTCGCGAGCCTTTCAGAGAAATAGATGCGCAGCGCATTCCGCCGCCTGTCCCTCGTGACAACCCCCGCTCCACGCTGAGATTTACATATATATATTATATATATAAAAAAAATAAGCACTGCTGCCAATGGCTAGTTCGCCTCCCTCCACGCGACTTACCGTGTCGACACCTCCCGGCGCGGCAGCGACCAGTGTTTGTACCGGAGGAGGCTGCTCTCCGCTGGCTCCCTCCGACGCCATCTTCGTACTGTAGCGGTCTGCTGGAGTGAGGGTGCATCCGGCACACACATTAACTATTGCGCTGCTGACAGCAAAGCGCGCCCCGGACGCTCATCGAGAGGGAGCGCACGGAACCGGACAAAGCGAGTAGTAGCCTTCGTGGAGGAGAAAGCGACAGATCTCCAACACGCAGCGCCCAGGACTCTAGAGCGTTCTGGCTGCTGCAGCTGGAGTAGAGAGGGGGTGCGAGCAGCCCTGTAGGCGGGGGCCAGCGCAGGCGCGTCAAATCCAGATGCGGGGCCCTGGTGTGCTACCTATGCTGGAAAAAAGGGGGGCTCTCCACATGCTGACCGGCTGCTTGACAGCTGCAGAAAACCGAAAGCTTTGCTTCCCAAACTAACTCAGACGCTTGATTATAACAAAGCTTTAATAGCATGTTTCTTATGCAGCAATAAAAAGGGTTTGCCTCACCTGTCTCACATTGACCCAGAAACAGTTGAATTTGCATGTCGCTTTAGTCTGAGTTGTAAGTAATGTCCTTTAAAACAACATACAACAAAATGTAACAGTCCTGGCCTATTGGAATTTAATGAAAAAGGTGTATAACCATTTTACATGGTTGATTTTATTATTGGCAGGCTGGGCACCCAGTTGCTTTGTATCATCCAGAAATATGATAGTTTAAAAAAAATCCTGTCTGATAAAGGCTGCTCTTAACCCCACAGAATATGTGCTTACTCAGTGCCCCAATCAAACCTTCCTCTGGGCAATTCACACCTTAAAATTAGAGTTGCACCGATACAGATACCAGTATCAGCCGGGGTGCCGATACCGCACTAAAATGGTGGTATCGGTATCGGCGAGTACCAACAAATAGGTCACAGATACCATTTTGATGTTTGTATGTCACTTCAACACAGCCTTCTCTCTCCTGCCACTCACTAGTTCTACTGGATTCACTTTGTATTAGTCTTTTTCCTGCTTTAATAAGGTAGCAGCTTGACAAAGCCATGATAGCAATTATTTTACATCCAAGTAGTGTGCTGTTCTTCATATATACACACACACATATACATTTCAAAGTAATGGTATCGGTATGGTATCGGTATCAGCCGATACTGCACAGCCAGGTATCGGGTATCGGTATCAGGGCCAAAAAATGGCATCGGCGCAACACTACTTAAAAACAAAAATATTTGGTAAATTGTAGTTGTTTTATTTCTTTTTATTAGACCTCGGCAAAAATTTAACACAAGGGAGCCCTAAAACATGCTTTATCTCAGAATAACCACCTTAATTGTGGTTATAGATCTTTTTATCTAAAAGTGTTGTTTTGTTTGTATTTGTGTTTTTTTTATTAAATTCAAATTCAAAAATACTTTATTAATCCAATAGGGAAATTAAATACACAAATTATGTTGTTTATTGTCCTGTTTGTCTCTCTGTGTTGCCCTGCGACAGACTGGCGACCTGTCCAGGGTGTACCCCGCCTCTCGCCCAGTGAACGCTGGAGATAGGCACCAGCACCCCCCGCAACCCCATGAGGGATAAGCGGTTTGGAAAATGGATGGATGGATGTTTATTTAAATTTTTACGTTTTTATGCTTGTGTTAGATTTATCACTTAATTTTGTCACCTGCTTATTTTTTTTCTTTTCTTTCATTTTCTGCTTTGTGAGTCAACTAACTCTGACCTGACAAAATATTTAGGGACACACCCAGTACATTGATTAATACACGAATGATCAACTGATTGATCCCTGATGCATGTCAGGTCCCTCTTCAGGGTGTTTTTCCAGATTTCTTGTCTCCCTATGGCAGCATTTTTGAAGCCAGAATCATCTTTGGTTCTTTACTCTCTGCTTTAGACACATTTAAAGCACACACTGCCTCGGCTATTTGAGATTAGGTAGCAATCAATTATTCCAATTCATTATATTAAGAAAGACCGGTGAAATCTACCAATGCATATCCACAGATATGAATTATTATTATTATTATTATTATTATTATTATTATTATTATTACTACATGAACTGGACCAGAAATATAGCACTAGTATTGGACAGAAAACAAGTAGGATCTGCAGGATCTTAACGTTAAATGATCTGAAGAATGTCTAACTCCTTGGAAGGATATGACATTTTTTTCTAAAATGCCACATTTCTTTATTTTTTAGGTATATTGTTAATGTGCTCTTAATTATTTTCACTTTTTTATTTCACTATGACAGACATGTTTCAGAATAACTAATAATAATCCATTCTAAGTTTTAATACCAGCGTGGCTGCAGAGCTGAGACACTTTGAGAACAATCCCCAGCCACACGTGTGCATAGTAGTGGTGCCTCGTATGTAGAAATTACCTTTTTATTTAATTTTCTTTATCCATAGTTGGAGATTTTGTGCTGTGGAATTATTGAATAAAGTACAGAAGAAATGTTAAAAATGAATATGGTTGTTTTTAAGTACTATTACACAATTGTAATTTTGTTTAGTTCTTTTTTTATTGGTGGGGGGGGGGGGGGGGGGTGAGGGGGCTGACGCAGGTTTTAATAGAAAAGTGTTGCTTTTGACCTGCAGTTGGAAGAAGGGTTAGAGTCTGACCTCCCATTAACAGGTGCATCAAAGGGCAGAACATAAGAGAAATTGCTTGAATTTTAAATGTCACCGTATATATCATCTGTGTATAAACCCAAACATGTCATGATGTTAATCCAACCTCATGTCGCCCAGCCACCAAAGAACAAGTTAACTTCGCCAAGGCACTTTACAAAGCCAACATATCCAATTTATTTACAGAAAGCTAAAGTCCATTCTCGTTTCACATTGCAACCAAAATGACTCACAGCATAGCAGTCCTGTTGCTCAGGCAGCTCCTCAGTCAGCAAGCAGGTTATCTTTCCACTCCTGGGGCTCATAGATGTTTGGCTGCACCTTGACATGTGTTCAGTTTATCCCTCGTGATAAAGTCTGTATTTATTTATTTTTTTTAAATATTGTCTGAGTTTTTTGTACCACTAGGGGATCATTTTTACCAAGTAGGCTGACAGGAAAAGGGGGTTTGAGAAAGGAATAAGGCCTCCCGTACATGGGTTGTACTCACTAGCCCTGCGCCATCGGAGCACGCCCAAAGTCTCTGTATTGATCCTCGGGGCATTCTGAACCACTGTGTCTGTCTTTGGTGTTGAAGGCTAAAAAACAAACAGGACACAGGCAGATACACGGAGTGAGGATTTTACAGAGAAACGTACAACTGTTTACGAAGAGCTAACAGGGACCAGGGCAAGCTCAACATAAAGCAGCGATCTGTGGAACTGACACCAGGTGAGCACATTCAACAGAATTAATTGTAACTGAGTAGGAGTTAGTAATGCGCCAAAACCAGAACGGACAGGGAACCCGATATTCCCAGCCAGGCAGGGTGTTGTTTTTAAATGATTTATTAGCAGGGCAGGAGCAAGCAGAAACCTGAAGATGCAGAGAACAGGCAGATTCCAGCTGGAGATGATGGACGTCCAGCTGGTCATCACCTGGGTGTTCAGATAAACACCCAGGTGATGACCAGAAAAGACAGGGTGGATGCCCGATAAGGCCCAGGGGGATCCATGGAACTAGGTCAAATCTAGTAGCAGCAACGCTGGACATGTACTAACTCAAGCCTTTCAATAATCTGCTGTTTGTCTGTCTGCCGAAGTCTGGCATATATAGGCAGATGATCAGGTGATCTCGATTGTAATGGTGCAGGATGAGGGGCAGCAAGCAGATAAGCCAGAAATCAACATAGGAAGCCTGTTTGGGAAGGCCAAAGCACTTAGGAGACTAGACCAAACAGTTAAGAAACATGGAGTTGTGAGTAACTGGAAGTACAACTGAACACTGAAAAAAACAGGTGCTGGGTTCCAGGTTCTAAATGTTCACTTATATACAGAAAGCCCGTAATTTATTTATTTATTTTTCACTTTCTTTTCTCAGGTATCACATTATAAACATCAGTTTAAATAATAATACATATGATTTAGCAATGGTATCAAGGTGTTACTCTATTGTATCTGTTACACTATGTCCGTTGGTTGTACTGTTCTTTTTACATCTCTCTTTCCAGGTGATGAAGCAGACCGAAGACATTTTATCATTCTTTCTCTTTTATCTCTTCTTTCACCTCTTCTCTTTCTTTTTTTTCTCTTCTTGTTTCTTGTTTCTTGTTTTTTCTCTTCCTTTACTCTCCTACTTTCCCATTGTAGTGTCCACACAATTTGAAATTCTCCTTGCAGGAATCACAATAAAACTATTTACATGCATAAATCAAGCGGAGCACTATGTGAAAGCTGATTGCTCCACTTGTGAAAGTAAAATCTGTCGAGCTCTATTTGGCATTAAGACATGAGTTCTTATTGCCACATTGCTAGACAGGACACTGGGGAAAAAAAAGAAAAGAATTGAAATGTTTTTAATATCTTAAGAAATTTAAAACACACACACACACACACACACACACACACACACACACTTCACTACGATGAAAAGCAGAAACAACAAGCAAATAAGTACAAAATGGTTTGGTTACAGTTCCCAGGTGGAATTATAGTTACGTGTAGCTCATGTTTATTAGAAGACTGGCTCAGTCCCTCATCAATACTTTTATTAATGCAAGTTTGAATAACTTTTTTTAAATGAAAAATGGCAGTACGATATTATACTTCATTTGAATGTACGTTCCCCTTTTTCACCCACAGATGAACCTGGAAAAAATACCCCCCCCCCCTCTTCTGAACATTTAAAAATAAAACCTTCATCTGTAACACCTAGCAGGTTGTATCTCAGCCTGTAGGCTATTGTGACAACTAGTACAGTTGTCATCCATATGGCAACAGGAGCAGCTTCAAATAATAATAATAATAATAATAATAATAATAATAATAATAATAATAATAATAATCTGGTGAGTCATGCAAAATGTGGCAATGTTATCCAACTCATTATGGCTTCAGATGAGACTGGAAACAGCCGGGTGCCCACTCAGGAACCACTGAAAGGGAGAGTGATAGGTTAGTGGGTGTGACAAGCTCAGTAGAAAATAAACACTAAAATAAAAGCTACTAACCATCTGAGGGGGGGGGGGGGGGGCACTTTCCAGTCCTGATTTTTCCTGGAGCTTCCCCTGGGTAGTGACAGCGGTAAAGTCACAGGAAGTCAGGCAGCTGGTTCACTTCACAAAGTTAGGAAGCAGGGCTGAAACAAAGAAGGAATCAATAATCCAGGTGAGGGACATACATAGGGTGCAGAGGGAGGCTGAGGTACCCACTGGGCTAGACGAAGGACTTGGTCAAAAACAGGTCAGCTGGACCAGAGTCCTGGGGCCAATAAAGAGTCTGACAAGGGGAAAGCACAAACAGGGAGAACCTTTAAAAAAAAAGAAGAAGTGAGGTCTGGGACAGACAAGGAAATCAAAAACTGCTGGATGGTCTACTCACACAATGGCACTTAAGAATCTGCAGAGAGTGACTGTGAAAGACGTTTACAGGTGTTCATAGACAAGAACTCAGGTGGAAGGAATGATGGTAATTAGGGCCGTCGCAGGTGCAGCTGCTCCCGCTAATTAGCAGAGCAGATAGTGGAAACCAGCCAGCTGGCCAAAAACAAAGGAAAAGACCGGATGCATTAGAGCAGGGATTCCCAAAGCGCAAGCTGCCACTAGGGGGCGCACAAGTTAAAAAATGTAAAGGTGGTCTGAAAGTTTCCCCCCCCCCCCCCCCCCCACACACAATAAAGACATATAAATAAAATTTCCTTTGTAAAAATGTTCATCAAAAACTGTAAATTTAATGAATAAATAAAATGTAATGACACGAAAATCTATTTATTTAGAAGAAGTCTTCTTCTATGCTTTGTGCTGTATATGGGCACCTAGCTTGTGGTATCTACTTCTTTCATTCTTGCAAATGTGCTCATTTGGCTGAAACCAGGGAAACTGTCATGCAGGTCAGACATCTAAGGTCAAAGCTAGTGATGAAGGAGGAGATAAAGTGAAAGAGAGAGGAATTGGAGGCCTGGGAGAAGAAAACAAGTGAGACTCAGAAAATGTCTTTCTATCTCTCTCCTCACTTAACAGCATTTACATCAGTAGTGGGAAAATTTAATTTGTGCCGAAAATTTACAAGATTAAATTGAGTGACCCATTCTCTTTCGGTTTCTTGTCTATGTTCACGCACAGAGCTGCAATACTTTTCATTGTGACTCAGACAGGCGTAGTTGATTTTAAAGATGTAGTTTTAGCGCATATTCAGACAGACACAGGGAGACCGGAGGTGGGGCTGCGGGGAGCTGAGGTGTGTCGCCATGGGCATGTTTACCTGCTGAAGGTAACCGCTGTGAAAGTTTTTATTTATCTGATTAATAACAGCTTTATTGAGGCAGCAGCTCTGTTATTGTTACTCTATACCGCTTTACCAAAGTGCGCTCTCCCTCTCATCAATGGACACAAATCAATTTAAACTTCTTTGTGTTTCTGTTTTGCGGCGTAATTTGTGACTCAGATTTAGAAGCTGGTAGATGAAATAAATAGAGTGAAAACACACACAGGTAGATCATCAGAGTTTAGTCCATGAATCCACCTGGATGGTCTCTGCTTCAGAGACGTTTCAGGTTCTGGATGTGTGACCGATCTGAGCGTCTCTTTCTCTCTCTGGCTGCAGGCTGAGAATTTCTCAGGATCCTGTAGTAGATGTCGTGTGTATGTGATGAATTTAGGAGGACCCAAGAAATACCCGAAAACAAGTGAGTACAAAACTTTAACAGTCTTTATTTTGACGCTGGCGGCGCGGTCCCCTGGCTCGGCTCGCACTCTGCGACTGGCCGCTCCTGGACGTGCTGAGGGCAGAACTCTGACTCCTTATGTTGAAGGCGTCCGAGAGGGGGTTATCCAGGGCTCTTTGTCCAGGTCCGGTCCGGGTCTTTGTCAGGGGGGGAAATCCGTTTAACTCAGGCAGCGGTTTCCAAGGGAGAATCCAACAGAGCGTCCAGGTCCAGGGCCAGGTCACAATCCAGAAAGCACAGACAGGGGGCAGGCGAACTCGTTTACTCACGGACAGGCTGGGGTCAGAAACACGGTGAGGCAGTCCAGTTCTCTGAGGCTGACAGGCAGGACCCAGGCAGGCAGACAAATCCAAAAGGGGCAGACAGGTTTCCACAAACAGAGGCAGAACAGGTCGAGAGGCAGACAGGCAGACAGGAATTCAAAAGAAGGCTGGAAGCGCTCACCGTGTGGCTAGAGACGTTCTGGCACTGGAGGCTGCGAGGAGCAGAGCTTTTAAGCAGCCAGGGCGGAGACAGACACAGGTGTGCTGATTGCAATCAGCAGCTCCAGTTCCAGAAACGTTACAGTGTAACTTTATTGCAATTTAATTAAAATCATGTTCTAATATTATTCCCTTAACTTTTGTTATGATGGTTGTGTTATTGTAACTGCAACTGCAATTTTTATTTATTTTATTATTATTTTCGGAAGAAAAAACAGATAGTGAACAGAAGGGGGGGTGTGGCTAAAGAAGTTTGGGAACCGCTGCATTAGAGGAATAGTCTACGGACTGGAGAGGGACTTCTGGTTGCAGGATATGATGGGATATTGGAAGGAGGAGCTGAAAAAGCTGCTTTACTAAAGTATGAAAAGGATGTCACTGAGAAGGGTAACTGCCTAGGTGGTGAGCTACTTCTGGTAGGACTGGGGAACGACAATCAATACATAGACTGGAGGTAGAAAACAGGTAGATGTCCACAGCGAGGGCTCTGAGGAAACAATCAAGCGTCAGTGACCGAAATCTCAGTGTAGAGAGAGCAATCCTTCACTTACTTGAACTGTGGTAAGGGACAGAATAAAGGTTGGCAGAAAACCTGATAATCTACTTGGTTTTAGAAGAAACGGAATATCCAAAAGGAATGAGTTGCTAAGAGGGAAAGTAGAAAAACACTCAGACTGAAAGAGATGAAAGATCTTGTCTCAAAGAACTGCAGCTACTTTACAAAGACCAGCCTTTAACAGGAAAAGACTGAAGCAAGTAACTGAAGTATTTTGTCATATGTGGCAGTGAACAAAACCCTGTGCTGGGCTGCATATTGCAGATGGCCAAGCAGGACCATGGCAGCCAAACATAATCGGTCACATTTCTACCCTCAGCATAACATGGCCTTATATATGCCGGCAACACCAGCTCTCTTTAGGATGTCCACGGGCATAGCCAGGTGTCCTGTTTGAAACTTTTCTAAACTGAAGCCAACACTGCACAGGATTTCAAAGAAAAAGCCTCGGTGTGAATCCACTCGTGTCAAATGTCAGATTTCAAATGTCTCAGCTGTGGTACCGTTTATCCCAGAGACACGGGGAGAGGATAAGAGAATCCCAACTCCCAGATGTGGCATTCAGGATTAACAAATGCTAATCCAACCTCATCATCCCGAATGAAGGTTTAACGTTTCTATTTTATGGCTTCTGTAGATGTCTTATTACTTCCAAATGATCCCACAACTAAAGCGATTTTGTGAGTGCGAGGAACTGGGAACGTCTCAGTGGAGGTAAAAAGCTTCAGGAGCTTCGCTTCTTTGATCTCCCTCTCTAATTTACACACACACACACACACACACACACACACACACACACACACACACACACACACACACACACACACACACACACACACACACACACACACACACACACACACACACACACACACACGCTTGTTTAAAATACAAAGTGAGGACTCTGCCTTGACTTCCATTCATTTTGAAGCCTTCTATGACCTTAACCTAACCTAAACCTAACTGACACCTTAGTGCTAAACCCTAAGCCCAGAAAAAACTGAGGACCAAAAGTAAAAAGGTCTTAGGTACTAGTAAACTGAGCAAAAAATGCTCTCGATCAACTGCAAGTACAAGAACACACACACACACACACACACAGAGCAAACACTAGGTGTTCAGGCTCTGTTTTTCATAATCCATTGGGGATTTTCGGGAGGTAATCCCTGTCCCTGTTACAGAGATTCTTGTTTTATATTACCTTGTGTGTCAGATGTTGAACTCCCATCTGATTCTGAGGCATATCTGCAGGGATGGAGCAGTCATGTAAAGGAAATTATTCCTTCTCTGACAAGGAGACCATCATTTACCCAATAATCCCAAAGAGATCTCTGAAGATCTCACTTGGGCTAAGAAAGTGAGCAATGGTTCTTGAATAGAAGAAGTCACTCAGGGTGTTCCAATTAGTTTTGTCTTACAGATACAGGGTGTGGTGTATAGACATGGATGCCCAACAGTACGTTAGAAAGAGCGTGAATGTGCCCACCTTAAATGCATTATCTTTGTCCTAGATTATTTTCTGCTGGTGTTAAATGTTAGTCCTGACATAAACTGCGGCTGATGTACACCCAATGTGTGACAGGGAGGACGCAAAGCCATGATGAATGTGATGGATTTAATAATGAAGTTAAAAAAAGGTGAAGATGCAGGAGCCAGGGAGAAAACAGGGCCACTAAGCAGGAAAGTCCAACAGGGAAGAAACTAAAACTAGGAACTTAAATACAACTGAGGAATAATCTACTGCATGACGATAAGGCAGGGAAAGGCAAAGGGAGGGAACATGATCATTTACTAATACACAAACAACCATAAATCATCACAGAACGCTCTGAGAAACATTGATGGAGCTGCTGAAAGCCTCTGAGAAACTCTGGAGAGTGGAATAGAACCCTGGCGAATCCAAGACAGAGCTCTGGAGAACATTGTGGAAGCTGGGAGAACCAGTTTCAAGTCTCTGGACACTGACAGAGCTAAATCCACCCGAATACCCTCGTCTGAGAACTCAGGCCAGGAACACGAGATGGGTCCACCTGGACACTCTGTGAGCTTGGGGTTATTGGAACAAAATGTCCAGACAGGTGGTGCTGATGATGGCGACAGATCTGAGGATGTTGATGGAGATGAAGATGACTGAGCCAGGAGGCTCATCATCATGGCGAGTTTCCTTGTTTATTTGACTTTTTATTTCACTGTAACAAAACCAGCAGCTCAGCAGTTACATACTCTGAGTATTTTCCTCTGTAAGTGTGAGGATATTGGGAACTTTGGTTTTAAAATCTGTGGTATTTTTCTGTTTTCTAGTAGACTCGCCTCAGCTCTCCCATCATAGCTGCTCCACATCCGCTAATCGGACTCTCCTGTTTCTGCTCCTCCTGGTATTTATCCTCCTGGTTTGCTTTCATTCTTTGTCAGCAGCTCCTACTGCCGCTGCCTCGTGTCTTCCTGGTTCCCTCCTCGTTTCTCCTCCTCTCTGCATCTTCTTCCGCTTGTGCATCTGTTCTTCAAGATTATCATCAAACATCTACTTCAACATGATTCTGACTGCCTCCTGCCTGTGTTTGGGTCCTCCATAACAATAAATCAGGAGTTATTTTAGTTTTCCTCAGCTGATACTACCTAAATACAAACAAGCTTTCCACCATTAAGGTTTGAGAACCTCCAAAGAGACACATAGTCATAGTCAATAGTCATTGTAATTGCAATTCCAATGAAATTTGTTCTCTGCATTTAACCCATCCCCTTGGGGGACTATACGTTACCTTATAACATTTTGTCCTTGTATTTAGATTCTGTAACCTGTAATCGATGCATTTTACCCTGTAGGTGTTGGACAAACCAAGGACCTGAGGGTATGATGAGTCCTTCTGACCCACAAGCCAAGTCCAGACAGTCCAATGAGAGGAAGGGTAAGTTGCTTTTCCTTTGCCCAGAGCTGAAAGAATCCCCCCAACTAGGATCTGAGGACAATGATGGGTTAATGGTTGGGGCTAAGCGGCTGCTGTGGGGTCCATCAAGCCAGAGCCCTCCCTTTCTATAGCTTTGGTCTTGTGGGAATGCTTGGCTCATATTAGCTCACTCATTGTTAAAGCCAACACCCAGCACAATGACTCCTTTTATGTGGACAAGCATCTATCGCTTTGAGAGGGCAGCCGGGCCGACCAATCACTGGAGTCTTGTGTGCTGGGACTCTTTAGCTCAGCTCAACCAGCAGGCCGACAGGAAAGAACACATAAAGAGCGAGGCAAAGAGCCCTGGATCCTGGCTCCAGCTTCAAATATGAGGACAAGGGAGGCTTAGATAGTGACAGAGAGAGGGGAAGTGGAAGGAAAGAGGAGGAAAAACAGGATCTGGGCCACATCTCTGATTGGCGTCGGGGTTGCCAGAGTTCTATTCACTCATTTTCTCCGCTGATCAGAAGTCTGTGTTCTGTCTTCGTCTCCTTGGCTGTCTTAGCTCTCCCTGCTCTCCTACTCAGTCGGCTACGAAGTTCCTGCCTCACACTGTTCCTCTGTTGAGCCACTGGCCCATGATCAAGAGCAGGACGGAACAGGTGTTTGAGCAAAACAGCGAAAGGTTGCATTTGACGTCCTTTCCTTCTAAAGGACGAAGGATTCGTTCTAGAAACAATCCCAAGAAAAATAATTAGAAGAGTTGTCATATGAGGATAAAAGGTCAAGAAATACTGTGAGAACACAAGGTTTTTCGCGAATAACTACCCCATTATCAATTGAATGTTTTTATGGTCCTGCATGAAGAAATCAAAGCTAAGTGCCTCTACCTCTTTATAAGAAATGCAGTATCTTATGGAGTAGGTAAATCTGGAGAAACACTGAACCGACAAGAACAGGAACAGCACAAACAGGGAAACCACTTTAAGCGAAGACTGATGATCACGTTTTGTTTTGTCTTTAATCAAAACTAATTCTTGCCAATAATTCTTAGTATGATTATGATAAGAATATGATACAGTCATTGATCAGTTTTTTAGGTATATTTGTTCAATTGCTTGTTAACGATGATAGTGAAACGCCACGGCAGGAACTCATTGCTCTGAGAAATCTAAATGGGATGAAAACGATTCTCCCTAAAATTCAAGCCACGCATTGGAATGGAGAAGAAGGGAATTATGTGGCGGAACAAGCCATAGTTGTTAGTGCTTGCTGTTATGGTCAGAGTATTTTTAGAAACAGCTACTGAGTTTTTCAGGTCTGATCATTTCTCAGATCTACAGAGAATGGTTGATCTCAGAGGGGAAAGAGCAAATGGTCACGTTTCCTGACCCAAATGCAGAACTTTACAAGGGATGAGGAGAATGAAAGGCAAGGTGGTTTATTTACACTGAGTTCAATACTAAGCAAGCATGACATAAGGGACATTTTGGGTCAGGTCTAGTTAGATCTGACCAGGAGTTCACCAACGGGTTAATGTTTCAGGAAGGAATAATAAAGAGTGGTTTAGTGTCTGGAGGTGGATGGAAGGCGCTGAGGGGGATGTTGCTGTGAGACTGAGTGTTTCTGGAGGGGCTCCGTAAGGCTGGAGCTTGGTGGGGTTGATGCTGCGGTGGACAACTGTGAGGAGGAAGAGGAGGAGGTCCACAATGGAGATCAGTCACATTTTAAAGGCATCCTGGGACTGAGGTGAAGTGAGCGGTGGTAAAGAAGACATCAAGAAAATTCTTCTAGTAGGTGACAGAGAAAGTAGGAGTAAGCAATGTGAACACAGAGAATTCAGAGCTACCAACAAAAGCTGAACATCAGACAAAGAGGGATGGTCCTCCAGCTCTTTACATCCCCAGCAGTCTGATGCAGGGAATTACTGACAGGTATCAGCAGCAAGCCAGCCATATGCTCCTTAATGTTAGATGCTCTGGTCAAACATTTTGAACTATGGAAGCCCCGCTTCACATGTTACAGGTTTTGGTTTCATTGCTAACATTAAAATTTTCTTTTATTGCCAATTAACACAACACACCTTTAGGAGTATTGTGGAGTTGATGCCTCAGTGGGTACAGGGCTGGTATGGATGCCAAAGGAAGATCAACCTACAATTAGGCAGCTGATCATTATAATATTTATTTTGCTCTACATGTTTTACTATATGGGACAATGAGCAAAAGGATCAATTATTTGGTGAGGATGGTAATTTCTATCACACCCAGTAGAAAGATTCCGATTTCTTTGCCAAATAAAGACACTTTTTGGTACTTGACAAGATTATTAAACATTAAAATGGCAAAATAGAATTGCATTGAACGTGAATAAAGATGATGCATGTTTCATGTTTCCACATAAGGAAGATTGAAGGATTTATTACTTATAATTACAGAAACGAAAAACTAGTTCATGCATTTGTTACTTCAAGGCTGGACTATTGTAATTCTTTACTATCAGGAAGTCCATAAAATGCAGTTCAAAGCCTTCAGCTGATCCAAAATGCTGCAGCAACAGTTCTGATGAAAATTAACAAGAGCAATCATTTCTATTTTTTCCCTGCTAAATCATGAATTGAAACTAAAATTCTCCTTCTGACATAAAAGAAGAAAATAACAGATGTTTGGTCAGGGATGAAAAGGTCATAGTCTTCAAGCAGAATGAGGATCAGATGGATGGAAGTCAGGACAGAGCCAATGAGCTGAACACTTTCTTCATCAGGTTCAGTTCAGGAACAAGCTCGGCATCCTCCACTCCTGCCCACACCCAAACAGTCATCACACCCTCCTTTGACACAAAGATTACATATCACACCTCAAATCTTATATCATCTACCTCTGTTATAGATCCTTTTTCTGTTTCTGCACGTTTGTTCTCAACCAAATCAGAAGATGTGGCTTCTCCCTTCGCCTCCCTCTTCCATTTTTCTGTCCCTAGAAGTCATGTGAAGAGGCTGCTGGAGAGATTGAACCGGTATAAGGCTGCTGGTCCAGATGGTGTCTGCCTCAGAGTCCTTCAAGCCTATGCAGAGCAGCTCTCTGGGATTCTACAGCTCCTCTTCAACGTTGGCCTGACCAAGGAGAAGATTCCAGTGTTGTGGAAGACCTCCTGCATCTTTCCGGTACAGACAAAAACTCACCCAGCCATCTTCAATGACTTTAGACCTGTTGCCCTGACATCCCACATCATGAAGGTCCTAGATAGACTGCTGGCTCACCTGAGTAAGCAAACAAGCAGCCTTTAGGACCCTCTGCAGTTTGCTATCACCATGGAGTTGCAGTTGAAGATGCTATCATACACCTGCTTCAACAAATCTACTGTCATTTAGACACGGCAGACAGCACTGTGAGGATCATGTTCTTTGAATTCTCCAGAGCATTTAACACAATTCAGCCTGCTTTGCTTTGTCAGAAACTCCTGAACACTCCAGAAGGTGGAGGTGTCAACAATCACCTGGATCAGAGACTACCTGACAAACAGACCACAGTTTGTGAGACTGAAGGGTCATGTGGTTAACCAGGTAGTCAGCAGCACAGGAGCACCACAGGGGATTGGACTCTCACCATCCTTTGTACTATTTACACCTCAGATTTCCTATACAAGACAGACCCCTGTCATCTGCAGAAATACTCAGATGAGTCTGCAGCCGTTGGATGCATCAGAAATGAACAAGAAGCTGAGTACATGGAGCTGGTGGACCACTTTGTGGCATGGTGTGGAAACAATCATCTCATTCTAATTGTGAATAAAACAAATGAGATGATAGTAGATTTCACAAGAAAACAGGAATAGGTTCCATACTATTAGCATCCTGGGAGAAGAAGTGGAGGTGACGGAGGACGATAAATACCTCGGTGTTCATCTGGACAACAGACTGGACTGGAGACGCAACTGTGAAGCTGTCTACATGAGGGGACAGAGTAGACTGGACTTCCTGAGGAAGCTTAGGTCCTTCAGGGTTTGCAGCAAAATGCTGCAGATCTATATCTGACTATAAGTCTGTCGTCTGTTGGGATAGCAGCATCAGAGCAACAGATTTAAAGAAGCTCAACAAGCTGATAAAGAAGGCCGGCTCTGTTCTGGGTACCCTTCTAGAACCTCTGGAGAAGGATTCTTTATAAAATGAAGAACATTATGGACATCCCTGAGCATCCTCTTCATCAGACAAGAGTGTCTTTATATAGAGGATTGGCCAGATGAGCTGTAAGACAGACCGCTGTGGGAAATCCATCCTGCCTACAGCCATCACCATCTAGATCAACTCATTGAATAAACCCAATTATATGTTGTGCTACACCAACATTTAATTTCCCTTTGGGATTAATAAAGTATTTTTGAATTGAAATGAACTAAATTGAATGTAAAGCCCTCAATAGTCAAGCTTCATCATGCATTAGAGGTCCTATTGTTCCATGTATGACTATCTATTGCTCTCAGGTCTACTGGTGGTTCCTAGAGGTTCTAAAAGCAGAATGGGAGGCAGCTCTTTTAAAAATCAGGCTCTTCTCACACTGAGCCTGGTTCTTGTTCTGCTGGAGGTTTCCTCCTGTTAAAGGGGGTTTTCCTCTCCACTGTCGCTACATGCATGCCTGGTATGAGGGATTGCTGCGAAGTAAGCGACACAATGCAAATGACTGTTCACTGTGGCTCATGCTCATCCAGGAGGAGTGAATGCTAAAAATCAAAGAGTCAATGCAATCTGTCAAGTTTTCTTAGCAAACTTTTGAACCAATCTATATTTTATCTGCCTGTGTAATTTCCCTGCATTGACTTTCTTTTCTTTTTGCAGCATAAAACAATTGTTTTATATATATATATATATATATATATAATAGAATAGATAGATAGATTTAATAGGATGGAGTTTAAATAAACCAAACTAATTTGTGTTAACCAATATTAAATTAGGAATTATGGATTTCCATGGAGCAATAATTGTGTGTGTATATGTGTAAAATAAGAGGAAATGTTTTTCAAGTTAGTCAAGTACAAATACTGTAACTGTAAATGTGTAATAGCGTAACTTCCTGAACAAGGTTGGGAGTTTTATCGAATGCAAAACACAGTTCAGTGTAAGTTTTTTTCCTTCCAAATAACTCTTCCCAAATATAATTATATTTTCTACTCTATAAAGAAAGACATTTACAGAAATAACCAGATTAAAGAGATTTAAAGTCATCTTTATCAATCTTTGTTCCGTCTGCTGTCAGCTATAATTTTGCAAGCATATTCACAGCTTTCAATTCTTTCTTACATTTTGTCACAACCACAAACTTTGATGAGTTTTGAGATTTTATGCGATGGACCAACATACAATAGTTCAAAATTGTGAAGTAGAAGGAAAATTTCACAAGGCTCTCAGCAGTTTTTATTGTGTTCCATGTGCTTGAATTTAGACCCTTTTCTTTGATACCCCTAGATAAGATCATATAAACCACAGTTGTCGTTGAGGATTGGTATCCTGAAACGCAGACCTGATTCACATTATTAGCTCATTAGCAGTTCACATGAGACGTCAGGTTGTTCTTTCCATGTTGGCCTCCACACCACTCCCAAGCCACTGCTTCCAACCTGTTCTTGGCAGATCTCTCTGGAAGTCCATCCCTGGTTGTCCTCTGCAACTCTAGCACCTTCAGCAGCCACCTACTTGCCTGCTTTTTAAGCCGCCTTGCATCAACTCTGTTCAGATCCCAAACCTCTTTCTGGTCCCCTCAGACGGGAATCCGTCCTTTAAGTCAACCTCACGCCCGGCAATTCCTGGCTTTCCCCCCTGAAATGCTACATCAGCAACAACATAACAACATAATAAGAAGATCAGTGATCTCTGCTTATTCTGCTGCTGTCAACATCAAAATTAACCTCTTTTCCTCCAGACTCAGCTGGGGCCACTTTGCGGAATACGCTCTGTTACACTAGTCGTCAGTCTCTCTGTTGTAAATAAACATATTTGCTTTGTTAAGGGAGGCCTTATACCTATAAATCCTCACTTGATGCTCAACCTGTCGGGGTCTGGGAAACTTTGTCTCCTCTGGGTGTTGCAGTTTAGTATTCCTCCACTAGATGGTGGAAGCGAGCATGGTGGCTGGGTGGAGCGGCAGTGTTATACATCAAGCCTCATCAGGAGAGGAGTACTTTAGGAACCTGCTGCCAGCACTTTTTCACCTGAGTGTTAACATGTGTGGTATGACTCTAGCATCCCCAGCAGCCCTGACTCTTAGAAGAATCAGTTTACCTTGTGTGTTCCCACTTCCTAGGTTACGCCTGAGTAACTCTGGTACTGACCCCCACCCCAGTCCCAGACCAGATGACCCACGGCCCATCCACCCCGAGATGGGGCCAACTTGAAACGAATGGGCCAACCAACCACCTCACAAACCCTGAGGTGCTACCTCCCCACACCCTGCACTCTATACCTAAGCCCCCTCCCTCCCCCCTCCTTATTCCAGGAGAGAGCAAAAGCCAATCCCTGGTACCAAACGTCCACCCCCAGCTAAGAACCCGACCAGGAGGCCTGCTCCACCTGGAGGACAAGGACCGAATTCTACAAGCATTTTATATTGTGACTCAAGGGGGCACTGGTCTTTCTGTGCACCTTAAATTCTCTCAAACATCCAGTCTCTGATCGGGGTCTTTAGATGCACCCAGGTCCAGCACACATGAGTCAGTGAACTGAATTATTGAATTACATCCTCAGCAGATAATCAGACTCCTCAGAATCCTGTTGACAATCTTGTTGTTTGACTAAGATGTTTGGAAGCAGAGAGCAAGACACTGGTCCCTGAGGACTACAGTTTGAGACTCCTAGAGGGACTCTTTCATATCATAAATAGGCATTTGATGATAGGTGTATTAATATTGAATATGCAGTTTTGCACCTGGCTTTTAACTTACACTTTGTTACAAAAATACAATGTTAGACAGATGATTCATGAGGTGTGGCAAAAAATGAATATGGAAACGCACAAAGATCAGACCTGCTGCATGTTAAAGTTTATTGAAGATCTTGAGAAATGACCTCAGAGTAGACAGGATCTGTTACCTGTTGGAAAACAAGCAGAAAATTTAAAACAAAAGATGTAACTGATGAAAAATAAAATAAAATAAAAGATAAAAATAAAAGACTGAATCACAAATGTATCCACAAATACTTATCCAGTACCAGCTCATGTCATCCAACAGACTGGAGCAAAATGATGTTAATGCTCTTAAATGATGTTAAAGCCAATATAGATAATTATTTTCTGAAATATGTTTTTTTTTCTTACAGTTTAACATTTGTACAGCCTGTTCAGCCTGGCGATGTCATTACTGCTCATCTGGGTAGCCGTTCCGAAGGAAACGTTGGGGTCGGGAATGGGAACCATTGTGGGCTGATTGTTTGCAGAGAACGCATACCTGGCATAAACAAAAAAAAGTTAATCAGTTTTACTGTAAAAAGGAAACAAAGACACTTGAGCAACAGTTCAGGTTTTCTTGAATGTAATTTTTTTATTCTTTTGTTGGACATTTTTGAAGAAGCTCAGTACCAGACAGTTGCTCGCCGTACTGTTGTTTTTGTTTTTTTCAAAGTCTCCCCTTTATGCTTGTCAAGACTCGATGAAATCTGCTGGGTTTACTTAGATAGGAAACTATTTGACCAATCTGTATGATTTGATTGAATATGACTATGTAAAGTGCCTTGAGATGACATGTTTCATGAATTGCCGCTATATAAATAAAATTGAGTTGAATTGCATACGGCAACTCGAAATTCTAAGTGTTCCACAATTTGCCCATTAATGTTTGTTTTTTTTTTTCATTTAAAATCTTTGTTTCTTAATGATTTTTGTTCAAATATTTGGCACAAGATGCCACTTGTCTCAGAAAATCCCAGCCTGTTGAGGATGCCTCTTTTACAGTAGTGTTCATGATTTTACATACCCTGGCAGAATTGTAATTTTCCCCCCACAATTTAAATGATAATTAAAAACCTTTTCTTACACTCATAGTTAGCGGTTAGATAAACGAAAGCAAAGAAAAACTTACAATAAAAGCTGACATACAGGACTCTGTATAAAAATGATGTTGCTGTTTACATTTATGCAGCAAGTATTCCCTTGAAGAGTCACCGGACGAAAGACGTTTCTACACTGATGACACAGAGAAGCCTGCTAACTATGTGACCAACGACACAGGCTCATGTGTTTGGAAAAAAAGTAATTTGGAGCAACGAGACCAAAATGTAACTGCTGGCCACAACTAGAAACGCTGGAGCAACATGGGATGGACTTGGATGTTCCATCTTGACAATAATCCAAAATACAAAGCCACGTTGACCTGTCTTTGTCTGTAGCTGGAAATAGTGGAGGTTCTAGAGTGGCGATGTCAGTCTCCTGACCTCAACGTCATTTTGCCACTTTGGGAGAATCCGAAATGTACTCATGCAAAGCAGCATGGGAGTCTAGGGACCGTGGGGCTTCTTGCCAAGATTAAAGGGTCGCTTTACCATCAGAGAAAATTCACTTCCTTGTCTACAACTAGCTAACCCGGGAGAATTGTGTTAAGGGGAGCAAAGCACGGTACTAAGGATTAGATAATGTAAACTTTTGATCAGGGTCATTAATGGTTGCTGCTGTTGTCATGATTTAAAACCAGCAAACACAACTCTGTGATAACGAACAGCTTCACCCAACCACGGGCAACAAGTGACAGCAACGTTTTGTATTTTTCTGTTGTTTGAATAATAAGTGAAAAATCTGAAGTCCTGCCATGTAATCCTGTATGCAAACTTCTGAGCTGACGTGTTTATCCAGCACAGACACCCTCTCCAGAGAGCAAAGAATCTGGCTTTATGAACGTGGGCCTGTGCATATGGAACCCGTCCATTCTATGAGATTTTCCTACATTTCTGCTAACCTCTGTTCATAACACATAATTGTCAAGACTAAAAGGTATCAATATTTTTTTGTTTTCACTCCTTTTAGTGTTTTCGCTTTTGCTGTGTTTTCACTTTCTAAGGTTTGTCCATTACGTAAAGGAGCAACTTAACCACACAAAACAAATAAACAAACAAACCTGAAGTTAGTCGCAGGTTATCTACACCAATCTAAATCTTAAGTTAAAAAAAAGAGCCTCTCCAAACCTGTGGTACTGCATGACAGAGTTGTAGTCGTAGGGGGTGTTTAGGTTCAGGGTGTCGAGCTTGTCAAAGGCGTAGGCCAAACCTGGGAGAGAAAAGCTATTAGATCAGCTCACAGGAAGGGCTGTGTAGGAGTAAAGCTGGATACCGCTCATTCTGACAGTCTAAGCAACTAGTCAATAAATCTGCTCATCTGGAAATCATCCTCTGAACGTTGGTATCAGAACTGTGACGTGTGATTGAGCTAATAGCTCAGGCTCTGACCAGACTGGATGTTCTCCCACACGACTCGGATGTACTGATCCCTGTCGGAGCGGCACTGCTCGTGGTTGAAGCCCAGGGCGTGGAGCAGCTCGTGCTGCACAGTGCTGTGGTATATGCAGCCCGCTCGGTCCAGAGACAACGTCTGGCCGTAACCTAGGCGGCCGACGTAGGAGTAACAGCTGTGCGTCAAAAGAGAAACGCTTGTTAAAGCAAATGGTCACATTCACAGTTTCCCCTGTACATGTTATGTTAAAGTCTTCCTACAGCAGGAACTTGCTCACACTATGCTGTGTCACAACAACAAACTGTGTGTATTTTATTGGGATTTCAGGTGATAGTAGAGCATAAAGTGAGATGAGGCAAATTTATTTATATAGCACATTTCAGTACAAAGACAAGACAAAGTGTGATTAAAACATAGGAAAATAAAAACAGAATAAAAGCAACTTGGAATAAAATGTAGAAAATTTTAAATAAAATAAAACATGAGAAAATGGAAAGTAAAAGCAAATATTAATGATTTTAAAAACAGTTGGACTACAAAGTTGAACTAATGATGTTTCAGTAAAGCAGTTTAACTAGAACAGTCAAAGGCAATCCTAAACAAATGTGTTTTTAATCTTTATTTAAAGGAACTCAGGCTTTCAGCACTTTTACAGTTTTGGGAAGTTTGTTCCAGATAAACGGAGCATAGGAACTAAATGCTGCTTCTCCGTGTTTGGTTCTGGTTCTAGGTATGCAGAGTAGGCTGGAGCCAGAAGACCTGAGTGGTCTGGAGGGTTGATACACTGATAACAAGTCTGTGATGTATTTAGGTGCTAAGCCATTCAGGGATTTATAGACTAACAGAAGTATTTTAAAGTCTGTTCTCTGAGATATAGGGAGCCAGTGTAAGGACTTTAGAACTGGGGTGATGTGCTCTACTTTCTTAGTCTTAGTGAGGACGCGGGCAGCAGCGTTCTGGATCAGCTGCAGCTGTCTGATCCACTTTTTAGGCAGACCTGCGAAAACACCGTTGCAGTAATCAATTCGACTAAAAATAAATGCATGGATTAGTTTTTCCAGATCCTGCTGAGACATTAGTCCTTTAATCTTGTCAGTAGTGCACAGTTGTACAGAAGGAAACCTTCTTTACAACAAGAAAATACCTGCTATAGCCTTTGCAGTTGTGCTGTGTCCTCTCATGTGGATGCACATTTTTTCTGAATGGTTTACCGCATTTGTCTCCATGTAAACAAGGCTTAAGCTTCTGCTGGAAATTAAAGCCTTGGCAACTCTCTTTAGTCAAGAAAGCATTTGCGTTCTTTGGCAGTCTTTTGCCTACGTGGAACAGGAAAAGCCAAAGGACACCAAAGGGCCTGATGCTTGCTGTGCCATAGACTGGTGGCTATGCAGCCAAGTAACACTTGAACTCTGGCAAAACGTCTTCAAGACCCATGCTCTGATGTTTAAGATCTTTAAAAATCTCAGTAAAGCTCCTCTCATATAGGCTAACATTAACCGTTAGCAACTAACTAATGACCTCAGTACAGTTCCCCCATCCAGATGTGCATCTCCAACTCTGCATGGTGCAACAAGGCAGGTGCCACCCAGTGGCAGAGAGTTGCATCCCCTCTATAACGCCTGTGCGAAGTAATGGATAAATTATGAGTAAATGTTAACAAACATTGGACCCAGACTGAAGGTGACAAGTAAAGTAGATAATGGTAAAAAAAACAGGCTTAGTCTATGGATGACTGTACCCATTGGAATATTTTTGATCTGGATGAAAAAGTGCAGCAATGTGTAGATTAAAGCAACAAACCAGCACTGAGTGTTACCCGTTGTGTGACTGGATGCTCAGATAAGCACTCTGGCTGGTCCGTCTGATGAAGCGAATACAGGAGACTGCAGTGAAAGACTCCAGGCCCCGCTCAATGATGGAGAGCTCTCGAGAAGCTAAAGAAAGGCAAGAAACATACTTTTCACCAACGCCTTTACCATCATGTCAGATTACCTTCAAAGTGTTTGTTTATAAACTGCATTGATTTGGTGTAATGCCAGTGTTAGAATCAGAAATGATACCAACATAAAACCCTGACCGTCTGACATCACATGCATAGGTTTCAGTTAGTTTTATCAGCATAATCAGTCTGAATCAAACGTCCCCCTCTCTAAAATGGAAATTTGCGATGTGACATACTGTAGTGATTGGCGATGACGTAGGGCACGTAGACTTTTCCATCAGCAGATTTGGGCCACATGCAGCCACGGGAGGTGCACTGATCAGCATTCCTCTCGTTCTCGTTGTCATAGGCAATGTCATCTATTACAAGAGGCTCATCCTCCGTGTGTACTGTCAAAGAGCATGTAAGATTAGTCATTTCACCACATACAACGCCAGTAACCGGTTCACATACGTGAACATATGTTAATGTAGAAATATATGAATAATGTATCTGACGTGTTGTTTTTCTAGCATGAAACGATTGAAAAAAATAAAATAAAAAAACATTTATTAAAACACAGCAACAATTCAAATTGATAAACAAGATTTGGGTTCAGGAATTTGAAATTAATTGCATATTTTTGTCCAGTCCAAATATATGCATACACTCACATTGATATCTTGATAAATGCCCCTTAGAAATATGTAGAGAAACCAAATGTACCCTTAGGCAAGGTCCAGGAAGGATTCTGGCTGAATATTTGGCCACTCTACCTATCAGCTCTTCTGGTATGGTTAGGCTTTAATGTTCCCTTGTGTTGTCAGTTTTAAAAAGCAGTTTGTTTGGAGCCATTGTCCTGCTGGAACCTCCAACTGTGGTTAGGTTTGAACAATTGAGCCCAACTATCATGCTCATAAGAAATAAAAAGACTATTATACTCAGGATAAACCAAGGATCTATCTAGGAGCATGTCAATTACTATCTGTTGAAACACCAGTATTATTGATTATAACATTAACACGGACTGAAAGGGCACCCTTTGCTCCTCCAGGGAAACTGACATCCATTGCTGCTCCTATGAAGAAGCAAAATTTGTTCTGGAGAAACTCTCTGATCAGAGGAGAAAAACTTGGAGCCCTTTGGCCAAAAATTCATGAAGGTACGCTCAAAGGACTCAAAGGACAGCCTTGAAATACAGTTGCATTTTGAAAATTTGAACATTGTGTAAAAGTGTGTTTGCCAGTCATCTCAGAATGTGAAACTCATATATAGAATCATTACACATAGAGTGATCTATTCCAAGCCTTTATTTATTGTAATTTTGATAATTATGGCTCACAGATAATGAAAACCCCAAATTCAGTGTCTCAGAAAATTAGAATGCTGTAAAAAAGTGAGATATTAAAAACTCATGGTGTCACACCACAATAAGCTAATTAACTCTTAATGCCTGCAAAGGTTTCCTGAGCCTTTAAACGGTCTCACAGTTTGGGTCAGATAGCGACACAGTCATGGATAAGACTGCTGACTGGACAGATGTCCAGAAGACAGTCATCAACACCCTTCACAATGAGAGTAAGTCATTGCTGAAGAAGCTGGTTGTCCACAGAGTTCTGTGTCCAAGCATATTAACAGAAGTGTAAGGAAGAAATGTGGTAGGATAGGTGTACCAGCCGCGGGGAGAACCGCAGCCTTTAGAGGATTTTCAACCAAAAGCCAGGCTTCACAAGGCTTGGACTGAGGCTGGAGTCAGTGCCTCAAGGGCTACTACACAGAGCAGAACCCTACAAACTGGCTACAAGAGTAGCCCGTGTGTTTCTCCTTAGCCCTCACCTGGGCTAAGGAGAACAATTAGGGGACCGTTGGTCAGTGTTCTAATGTCCTGTTTTCAGATGAAAGGAAATTCTGCATTTTATTTAGAAGTCATGGTCCCAGAGTCTGGAGGACGTTGCTTGAAGTCCCGTGTGACATTTCCACAGACAGTGATGGTTTGGGGCGCCATGTCAGCTGCTGGTTCTGGGCCACTGGGTTTTCTGAAGTCCACAGTTAATGCAGCCATCTAGCAGGACATTCTAGAGCTCTTCATGGTTCCTTCTGCAGACAAACTATAAGGAGATGCTGGTTTTATTTTCTAGCAGGACTTGGCACCTGCCCACATTGCCAGAGGTAGGAAAAGCTTCAGTGACCATGGTGTTCCTGTTCTTGAATGGCCAGTAAACCCCTCTGAAGTGAACCCCACAGAAAACATCTGAGCTATTGTCAAGAGGAAGATTAGAGACACCAGATTCAACAAGGCAGATGACCTGAAGGCAGTTATGAAAGCAATCTGAGCTTCCATTAAACCTGCACAGCGCCACAGGGTGAGCGCCTCTATGCCACGGCGCTTTGATCCAGTAGGTTATGCAAGAGGAGACCCAACCAATTACTGAGTGCTTAACAATGGACATATTCCAGAAGCCTGACATTTGTGCTTGAAACATCCTTTTTGATGGTTCTGATGTGACATTCTAATTTTCTGAGAGTCACTCCTTTCATAATCCACCCTGATCAAACTGGTTTCATCAGAGGAAGACAGTCATCCACAAACACACACAGATTACTTAATTTAATAGATTATTCCTACAGTACAAATATTAAAACTAATATAATGTCTTTAGATGCAGATGCATTTGATAGAGTAAATTGGAATTTTTTATTCGCTACTCTACATAAATTTGGTTTTGGCAATTTTTTTTATAAATTTGCTAAAAATTTTATACAGTTTTCCTACAGCCTGTGTCAGGACAAATAATCAAACATCTTCCAGCTTTTGTCTCCAGAGGGGCACTAGGCAAGGATGCCCACTTTCCCTCTCACTTTTAAAATGCATGAATATAGAGCATAAGATTAGTCTTTATGCTGATGATGTATTACTCTATCTCCAGCACTCAAACTCTTCCCTCTCTCAAGTAATTAGATTACTAGAATCTTTCTCAAAGGTTTCAGATTACTCTATAAACTGGTCTAAATCTAGATTTACATTTGCAATCAGAAAATATTAAATATTTGGGTATTACTGTGTCGTCTAAACTAGCAGATTAAGTAAAGTTTAACCACATCCCCCTTTTTAAAAAGAGAGAAGAGGACCTTGAAAGATGGAAATCGCTTCCAATTTCACTTATGGGTAGGGTAGCTTCAATTAAAAATTTTAATTGAAGCTACCCTACCCATAAGTGAAATTGGGGATCATTGAAAATAAGTAATTAATTCTAAGTAAGACCATCATTTTAATTTAAAATGATGGTTTTACCATCTTAGAAATAATTACTTATTTTCAATGATCCCCAATAAACCATCATCTAACTGGTTCAAATCTTTAGACTTTTCTATCTCTAAATTTATTTGGAAAGATACCCCCCCCCCCTCCCCCGTATCAGTTTAAAGACACTACAGAAAACTAAAGACAGGGGGGACTAGATCTGCCTAATTTCCATAACTACTACTTAGCAAATAGACTACAATACATCTCTAAATGGATAAAACATAATCCTTTAGACGACCCCTGGATAGATATAGAACAGAAAATATGCAATAATATCACAATTTCAGATTTGCCGTTTATTAGCTCAAATATAAGATGGCATACATGCTTTAAAAATATTATTATTAGCTCCACTAAGACAGCATGGTGGGAGTTTCTTAAAATGACAAAGTCATCACTTGTTCCATGCAGTCGTACACCTATCTGGAATAACCCTGACATCCTACAAAATTATAATATGATAAACTTTACATACTGGAAGAATAAAGGTATTGAATACCTGGAACATTTACTTGACGGAACCTAGTTTATCACTTTTGCCAAATTAAATATGCAATATGACATTAGTAAAAATAAATTCTTTGAATATGAACAAATTAAATCTACAATTAGAAATAAATTTAAGCATATTAAAGGTGGCTTAAAAATCCCAACTAATATATTAGAGTTCCTAGATTTAACCCCCCCCCCCCCCCCAAAAAAAACAACAAACAAAAAAAAACTACTCTCTAAGTCATACAGGACACTGATTCAATATCTCTTCCTATTATGAAATGGGAAGAGGATTTATCAGTCAGCTTTCAACAAAACTTCTGGGCTCAGATATGTCTAAGAACTTTCAAATTGACTTGAAACACCAACTTACAACTAATACTGTAATGTTCTGTTGTGGTTCTGGTTATTTTTTCAGTTTAGGAATATTTCTGTTTCTTGTTTTGGATTTATGCTTAGCCTGTTTTTGTTATCTGGCCTTTATTGTTAGTTTTTATTTCACCCCGTGTCCGTTTAGTCTCGTTCCTTACCTTAGGTTTTTGTTTATCTATCTTATGCTCCCTTTATCACCTCCACCTGTTTTTGTTAATTAGCCCCGCCCTGCTCTCCTGTTCTGTTGCCTATTTAAGCCCGCCTTCGTTTTTGCTTAGTTGCCGGTATATCTCATCTCGTCCCTGTCCGCTACCTCGTGGTAAGAGCTTTGCAGCCTCTGTTTTTGTTATCTGTCTGTTGCCCTGAATGACCTGTCCTGTCTTTTGAGTCTGTCCCTGCCTTTGCCTTTTTGTCCCTGGAGGATCCGCCATCTGTGTCAATAAATACCCTTTTTTTTAGCATCAGCTCCGTGTTTGGCTTAACTTTGGATTCACCATAGCAAATCATTACAAATACAATACAAAATCCTTCACAGAGTACACTACACAGGACAAAGATTATTCAAGACGGGTTTTGCACAATCTAATATCTGTCCACACTGCATAGGCAATCATCCTTATAATTATATTCATGCGTTATGGTTATGCACACCAGTCCAGAGGTTCTGGGCACAGATATGTAAGGATTTATCAACTGAGTTGTAAAATGTCACCTTCCCCATCAGTTTGCTTGCTGGGTAACTTTTGAGGAAAGCCCTCTGGAAAAAAAATAGTTAGCATGGTTTTCACTGCATTATGTATCGCAACGAAAACTATCCTCATGAATTGGAAAAGTAAGGAAAATCTCAGTATCAATCAGTATAGAGATCTTTTGTTGGATCATATTAGTCTTGAGACAGCATCTGCATCCACATCTGATTGATCTCTTTGGGCTCCTTTGATCAGCACCATCACTTAGTGGAATGGGGGGCGGTGGGTTGCGTCCTGCAGGGTGCAGTGGCTGGATAGGGGGTCCCTGGGGCTCTGGGGGGAACTCGGAGTGTGGCGCCTGGTGGTTCTGACCCCGGGGTCTGTTGCACCCATCTGGGAGGGGCTTGGGAGTCCTACGGGTGGCCTACAGTGGCCGCTTGCGGTGCTCTTGGGGAGCGGTGACGGACGTGGGTTACTGACCTGGTAGCTGTGCTGCCGCTGGGTGGGTCCGGGATGGGTCCGGGGGTCGGGGGTCCCTGGGGTGTGCCGCCCGGGGGTTCGGGTGCCACCCGGGGGTTCGGGTTCCGGGGGGTATGCTTCTTGGGATCTGGGCTGGTGCGCGCAAGGGTGTCTAACACTGCACGGGGCCTCTGGTGCAGCCAGGAGGCTTAGTGGGTGGGCTGGGGGGGGGAGGTGTTGGTACTGGTGGGTGATTGGCTCGCGGGCCCTGCCGCCTCTCCCTGGCCCCCGGGCTATGGTGGTGCCACTGGCGGGGCCCCCTTCTCCGGGTGGGCTTTCAGGGAGCGGGGGTGCCTATTGGAGTCAGTAGGGGAGCTGGCTCCCTGGGACTGCTGTAGGCTCCCCAGTCCTTTTCTCCCCATCCCCGGACTCCTCCCTCTGCCTGCTCCATCACGCTGCCACACATGTAGGACCTTGGGGAGGGGGGCATTACTGGAGGTTGCCACTGATGACATCCCTCACCCCAAATCATGCATTTTAGACACTTTCACTCCAAACATTTTCACAACGCACATTCATGTAGGCCATGGTATGGGGGGGTGGGGGTGAAGACATCTGGGGGGGGTGGCTTATGTTGTGTGAGCCTCGCCTCGGATGGCTCCCTTCACCCCCTCTCGCATTTAGACATTGAGGGTTCGGCCGGGGGGCCATGAAGGATAGACGTGTTAGAAAATAGATGGATGGATCTCTGTGTAATGGATCTCTATAAAATACCCATTTCATTTTCTGAGATGATATAAAACATTGCACTTTTACGCAATGTACAATTCTTTTGAGATGTGCCTGTGTAAGAACACTAAAGCAAGCATAGTGGTTGTACCATCATACTGAGGGCCGGTGTTTCTGTCAGTGTGGTTGGTGCAAAGCGTGAATGGAAACAGAGGGCAACTACTAAATTGTTCAACTTCACCTTAAATCAACGGCTAGATGGTTGCAGCTTCATATCAGAACTGGCTTTGGACGGGATAAACTTTGGACTGATTAGAGCAGGGCAACAATAAGCTTCTGGAATGAACCAGACCTAAAAAGCTTAGTCTATGGCAGAAGATCGAACATTTTCAATAATGTCTACCAGTTCTGCCAAGAGAAGCGGTCAAATATCCAGCTACAATCGGTCATGGCTACAAAAACATGGCTTCTCTCCAGATGGTAAGGACCTTAATCCAAATCTTTCTGTGTATTTACAACAAATTCAAACTTATCCAACCATTTCTTGGTTTTCAGTTGCTGTATGAGCATTGGGTTTTACAAAAAAAGATACTGTAGGGATACCTTATCTAAAGATAGATGATAGACATAAAAGAAGGGAATAAAACATGACAAGACATAAACACCTAGATTTTAACAGTAAAAAACTGAGTAGTTAGACAGGAGTAAAAGAGCAGGAGGGGAGAGACCAACAATCCAGACCTGTCTTATCCTTTCTAACTCTGTGTTAGGTTTGATTGTTTTAAGATTCTTACCAACATCCTTGTTGGCCTTCCACAGGAGCTCGGAGACAGACAGCTCCTAGGGACAGAGAGCTCCAGTCAATTCCTGCTCACCTCTAAAATTCTTTCATAGATGACATGATAGATTTACATTACTTATTGCTACTGCTTCAGAGCAAGTACAGGTGTGCTGTTTACAAAAAAAACACTGTCTGAACTCGGATAGCGTTTTTAGTTACAGAATAAATCAGAAATATCCCTTATTGTCCTTCAGTGGGGAAATTCAGATGTATAAGCCGCAAAAATTGCAACAGTAAGAAATACAAAGACAAAACAAAAAGAATAAGAAACTGTACGATAAGAGCAAATTTGCAACATTCTAAAATAATCACTTCCACCCAGACGGCACATCCTCACCTTCTCCTCCTCTGCCCAGCAGGATGTGAAGGCCACCAGGAGGACGACGACTTTTAACAAAACCATGTTACCAGCTTGCAGAGGACAGCACTGACGCCTGGATCCCCCTGGAACTCCCATTTATACCCCATAGTATGTTTACACACTTGTGAAAATACGCTTGTGTGCTTGGTGATAACGGGCAGATTGCCTTGAAAACAGCCTGTCTGCTCCCACGATGAGCACACTCAGAGGAAAGCGCCCGAAGGAGTAAAAGTCCTTCTGGGAGAGTTGGCACAGGGCGCACCTGGGTGTTTTATCTGAGGGGCGGGGGGTGGCTTGCATTTCTTTTACAACATTTTTAACATAATTTTAGCTGGTTAGGGTAATCCCGTATTCATGAATAACAGAACAAGCTTCTTCTGATTTTCAGTTTCTTTGAGGCCTTCTGTGCCACTTGTCTTTTCGTCTGATCTCGACTTTCTTCCAAGGACTATAACACGTACAAAATCATTTGCATAAACCTCGTGTTTGAGTGAGACAAACATTGACCATAAAAGAAAAATGAAGGTGTTTCAAGATTACGTCCATTTCTGTTAATAGTATATTTCCGTGACCGTTGGCTGATTTTTATATCACTCAACACAGAGTCTCAAAAGGCAGTGCTGTGTGCGTGGATGCATTTAGAATGCTTTGCAAAAGTATTTAAACCCCCGTGAATGTGTTCTAATTATTTCATATCAAACTTCAATGTATTTCATTGGGATTTTATGGGCGAAGTCAGCACAAATAAACACGTACATCGGTAAATTCAAGGTAAAGGAGTCCCCCCGTTTTTAAAACAAAAATGTTTTAAAAACGGTGTGTGACCTGCGTAGATATTCAGCCCATTCTATATCCAATACCATAAAATAAAATAATCTGCAATCCTAGGGAGCAATAAGCCGAGATGCAGCCAGGAAGCTAATGGTTACGCTGGAGAAACTCCCAAAGTTCAGGTGAGAGATTCTGAGGACATGTCAACTATTAGTTGTTCCCTCCACATCTCTTGGCTGGATAGATTATCTTTATTTAGAGCTTTTAAAAAAAAAAAAACAACAACAACAAAAAAACAAAACAAACTATCCAACATCAGCATTCACACAAAAATGAAAAAAAAAAAAAAAAACTTTCTAAAAAAAACCCCTCATACATCAAAGTAAATATTTTACCAATACAATAGAAGTCACAAATCTAATTATGTCATGTTCATATTGAACATTAATTACAACAATAATAGTAATAATACACTTTATTTAAAGGCACCTTTCAGAACACTCAAGGACATTGTACAAATGAAGCAGCATAATAACAGTGTCATCAAAGGTATCTTCTCTCATGTTTGTACATCACTTCATTGTACTTTGAATAATTATAACAGTTTTAGTATCCAGATGCATTTCAATAATCCAGATAAAACAAAACAAATGAGTGGGTGAAAAAGTTGAGTCGGTCCTCTGGACAGGTTCTTTGTTGACAAGTTTCATCTCTTCTCAGTCTGAGGATGAGCAGGTAGTCTCAGTCTTATAAGCAGCACCTCTCCATAGTGGATCAACAGTGCTGGTATTGCAACCATGACTCAGCTCTCTGGGAACAGCAAGCCGTTGGTAGGCTGGTAGTCCTCTCTTGCACTTGAGCAACTGGTTTTGATTATCACAGTTAAATTCCGGACCAAGCCTGGAGGAAAGTCAGTGAGGACTGAGGAGGCTGGAGTGGCAGTTAAGTGAAAGCGTCACTGGATAGTGCCGTCGTACTGCTGTATTTCTGGCTTGTTGTCTGCTGTGCAATTACTACCATGTACTGTGCGAACAGCCGTCGATTACATCAGGCGAGCGTAAGCAAGCAAAAGTGGCAAAATTGTTGCGGTAATGTGAACGCACCTTCAGGTTGATGGGAAGTTAACAATAAAACACATGTATTTGTTTCCTATCTTGCCATGTATGTTATTGTCATGGGGCAGTTTTGGCCTGCCAGTCTCAGGAACTTTCTAGCACCTTCCTCCTCCTGCCCTGCTCTGTCTCCACTCCAATAATCATCCACACCAAGAACTCTCTCAGCTGCACTGTTGGATCTCCTGCTACCTCAGAGCTCCAAGTACCGCTGTGCAATCTACTGCAGTCCTTGTGTTCTAAGGACTCTCTCTCTGCTGCTCTCCTGGTCGTTCTGCAGTCCCACATCCAAGGAACTCTCTCGCTGCAGCTCTGGTTCAACAGCAGACCCTGCACCTCTAAAGAACTCTCCCATGACCCAGCATGGATTCCCCTCCAGCGCTCTCCTACCAGCCTTGGGTTCCGCCCCAAGGTTCACTCTCGGTCCTCCAGCTTCCTTCCATCAGCCTGCTCCTGCACTCATCAGCTCCAGTCCAGTAACAGACTCTGGATTTCTACCTCCACAACTCATTATTTGCAACAAACTCTCAAAACAAGCTCTCTCTCTCTCTGTGTGTGTGTGTGTGTGTGTGTGTGTGCTTTGTCCGTGTTCATCAAGACAAATCATGACAGTTATTATATAAAAAAACCTCAAAGGATTTTTTTTTATCAAGTCTTGTCACATAAATAAAGGTTGTGCTACTTTTGATGAACTTTCATTTAAAATAGTGAATGGATAAATAGATCCAGTGTTCTCCTGCATCAGGGTATGTTACTATTGCTTTGGCATTAAAGTCTATTATATATAGAAAAGTAAGGATCAACTGACCCTCTGGGAATAAACATTAATTGCTTTATAGGTTCCCCCAAGTGGCCTGATCATTTCCCAAATTCATCAGAAAGTAAATCATGCTACAGGTTTCAGATCACTAACGTTCCAGATGACTCTTCAACAATACGGATAGTGTGGTAGAAGATTAGGGAGGTTTTGGTGCTGCAGAAACCATATTTTTCCCTAATATCCAAATGAATGCAAAAAACACATCCACTAACCGAGCTTATTTTGAGATGAAATGATGTATGGAACGATGCCAAATTAATAGTAAAACAATGCTGTGAGGGATGTTTTCTGATGGCACTTTGTCTTCCTATGCCACTGATAAGCAGATATTTAGTTCTGTGATAGGGGTACAAGGATGGATCAGTACAATTCAGTTCTGTTTATATTTACATAGAATCAATTCACAACAAATGTTGCCTCAAGACAACTTGCAAAAAAATTAAATAAAAATATAAACTGAAATTCATAATCAATTTAATCAAATCATACAGATTAAAAGTCAATTAAATAGCTTTCAATTTGATGCTGTTCTGTCTATTATTGATACCGATTAAAAGGTTTATAAGGAAACCCAACAGATTGCGTTGAATCATTGACTTGCAGCATTCACTCCTCCTGGATGTACATGTAGCGGCAGCGGGCACTGGCTTGAATTGTCGCTGACTTTGTGGCAATCCCTCAGACCGAGCATGCATTTAGTGACTGTGGAGAGGAAAACCCTACAACAGGAAGAAAACTTCAGCAGAACCAGGCTCAGTGTGAACGGTCATCTGCCACGACTCACTGGGGGTGTGAGAAGACAGAGCAGAGACACAATAAGAAGACAGAAGCACTGACCCAGGAGTACTTTGTGAAGGAAGAAAGTAGTTAATGGCAGTACTAGCTCCTTCATCCAGGACAGACATCCTAAGGATGAAAGAGAGCCCAGGACAAGGACCAACAAGGATGACATATTTCGCTGTAATTCCCACATCATCATTGACAGCAGGTTTTCATGAAAGGCTAATTACAGCAATCTATAAAGTATGCATTTGTTTGCCAAGGATAACTCATATCTTAGTTGATGGGGTGCTAATTCAAGGAAACACGTCCTTAAATAATTTGGTCAGGACTGGGTTTAGCACGAAAGTTGATAGTTTAGATAAAGCTAATATATGAGAATTAAAATAAGATTAACTGGATCCAAACAATCCAAAACTTTTAACTTTTTCCCTTTTTTTTCCCTGAGATGCCAAATTTTGGCTTTTCATTTTCTGTCAACCATAACCATCAAAATTACAAGAAGCAAAGGCTTGAAATATTCAGCTGTTCACTAAGCATCCTAAGCCTTAAGGGAGCTCCTAAAGTGAAAAATGTTAGTAGCGAGAAGGACTTTTAGTGAGCCTAAGAGTGTCTTTAGCGGAGAAGATGGTGGAAACAAGCACGTCCCGATGCATCGCCATAATCCTGGTAGAAAGAAAAACGTTGAGTAGGTGTTCTGGACGGGTTCTTTGATGAAATGTTTCGTTTCTTCTCCAAAATACTTCTTCAGTCTGAGGATGTGCAGGTAAACTCAGTCTTCTAGGCAGACCCAGCTCCCTGGGAGCAATAAGGAGCCATCAGATGGTCCTCTTTTTCATGTGAGCAAAGTTTGGCTTTTAACCGTTAAACTTTTGAGCAACTATGCAAAGTTGTTTTTTTTTGACTAGGCTAAATGAGCACATAACCTTCTTTAAAGGTGGCATGACATCACTGTATAAACCATTTAATGTAGTTGATAATGCTGCATATGTAAATTCTCCAAAGAATTTATAAAAAAAAAAAAAAAACATTAGCTTGTTTTGTCAGGCCAAATGTCCCTCCACAGTAAAAGGGTTGGTTGCAGTAATGATATGCAGCTTTACCTTGTTGACTTCACTCTGATTGGCTACAACCATATTTAGAAAATCAGTCAGTCAACCCCCCCCAATCCATCCACCCACACCTCCCTTCCCGGCAAAACACGACTCCGCTACAAATCAATATGGTCTTATGGCTCATGGAAGTGTTGCGTTGCAGAATGTTGGACAGGTGAGGCCAAGCTGACCAAAGGCTTTAATATGGCGGCGCGGTTCATCACAGTGGGATTGAAATAAAAAGCCACATAGACCTCAGCGCAAGCGCGCTGCAGCAGCGATCCAGTTCTTCATGGCCGGTGACTGCTTGCGGTGACTGCGGAGGATCACGGTGGAGAGCTGGCTCTCCCGGGCAGCGGCAGGACCGCTGACTGCGCTTTAGCTTCACTTAGTCAACCAGATTTTTCAGTCACAAACACACATTTCAAACAGCAGTTAAAGATTAAATTAATTTACAGGTAATGACTGCGTTGTGGTCACCACTTTCTGTGATGGTACAGAATTTTTTTTAATTTTTTTTTAAATCAGTTTGTTTGAAAACCATGACGAATTCCTCCCAGGAAACAGTCTTCAGTAAAGTCTCCAGAAATTAACTTCAGCCACACTTTTGTGATTCTCTCGTCCTTCGGGAGTGAGTGGAAACTTCATGCATTTGTGACCACCCTCGGACATTTCAGCTCCCCTTTTTAGTAACCGCTGTGAAGTTAGTTTGAGGCTGAATATGGGATATTTGTGCTCCACTGTTCTGTGGTGACTGCCTCCTGTTTGAGCCGAAACAGGGAGGCTGATCCGAGGCTGCTGTCTTCTCGCTTCCTCCTCTCAAGCCAGACGGTGCATCAGCTTGGGGGGGGGAGGAGGGGAGGTGGAAGTGCTGTTTGCTTGATGGAGTGCTCTGATTGGAGAATATGAATTAGGTAGAAAGACAACCTGTTTTCTGATCTGAGCGTTTTTCAGCAAATTAACAAAGCTGACCGCCCCTGAGCAGGTCCTTTGGTATTGAATTTAGACATTAACACGGTCTCACTAATGCACAGCAGATCATATTATACCCCCAAAACTTCAGAAAATTCAATTTGCTGTCATGGCCCCTTTAACAATCATACAGTTATGTGTAGATAAACATTACTATCGCCAAAAGTTTAATTTATTTAGTTTGTGGCCGTACGGGTTAGAGGTGTGCCTTTAACATAATTTTATTGAGGATGAATAAATAAAAGGAAAAATATTGAACAACCATGAATAGAAAGTGGAGGAACGTACAAAAAATATAGTTCAGAGGTATTTTTTATATTAGACTGTAAAATGCTCTCAACATTTTAGAAGAATTGGAAAAAGAGGAGGGGGGTTGCTTGCGTGATGCCATCTCCTCTGGCTTTTTTTTTGCACAGAGTGCTTCTCACTTTCCAGGCTGGTGGGTTAAAGCAGAGAAAAAGATGCATTCATCTACAGCAATGCATTCAAAGTCTGCTCTTCACACCGTGATCCTGGAATCCAGTTAGTTCAACATCCTTCTCCCAGAGCTGTGGACACAGATGCTGCTCCTCCCTCTAGTTCGCCTTTTCTCTCCATTTCATGTCAAATACAACCACTTTATACAAGCAGGCGACCCCAGTAAAATCAACTAGTATGGAGAGCAAACATAAGCAAACCAAAACGAGGATGTAAACAAGGTGCTCTCAAACATTTTGATGCTGTGTGACAATTATCTAATTTTGCGACATTTTATCATTGAGACATTTCTTAAACCAGTCCAATCGGTCAATTTCTTTCTTTTTATTCCTAGGAGCACATTTGTGTTTTTTGTTTTATTTCTTGTACTACCAACCAATCACAGCTCTCAGAACACAGCTTTACACCTAGCAACAGGGTCAACCACAGCTCCACATTTTTGACGTCTCCTTACTCAGAGTTGCACTGATCTTTATCTGAATCAGATGCTGAGGCGTGACCTGGAAAGGCTAGTACTTGCAGGAAGCTTTTAGAATGAGCCGAAGGTGAAGGATGGAGCAGGTGACCATCCTCTGATGTCAGAGGCTGGTAGTAGGCTACCAGAAGAGTCTCACTGCAATTAGCAAGACTAGCTATTAGGAGGTGGGCTACCCCATCTTTTTCCCCACAACACACATTGCTGTTAAAACATACAACAAAATCAGATAATTTTTTTTTGAAGAACTGAATATTAAGTGGCTGTTGTGACGTTTTCACATAACTAAATGAGGAAAGTCTGTTTGTACAAACTGCAAAAACACAGCTGCTCCACCTCTTCCTCGTGTGTTTGTCACCATGTGGTATGGTTAGTGGGGGGTTTATGCTGGAGATTTTGATAAGAGTGCAGGGAAATGATACAAACGGCCAGCATGAGCAACAAAAGCAGAGCAGGTCTACAGTAGTGACTAACATTTATTTATAAAACAGCAAGAAGGAGACGATAAAAGTACACTCAGTTGAAAACTAAAGCAGACTCACAATGATTATTTAACACATTATCCTTGAATCAAATCATTCATTTGACAGTGTCCTGGGTTTCTGGAGACAGAAAGCCGCTGGTTCCATTTAAATAACGGGAGATGTTTGTAGCCTCAGGCGGATCAGAAGGACAGGTTGATGAGCGGAGCATTGTTCTCTTTTTTTTCCTCTGGACTCCACTTGATAAGAGGAGAGCTCAGGTCAATTAGCTGGAAAAAGAAAAGATTTAAACATCATTATCGCATAAAAAAACAAATCAATCAATACAAAAATGACCTATAATCCACCGGTGAATCTGCTGAATTTTTAAGCATAAAGAAAACAACTTAGTTTGAGTCCCATTCTTAGCTTATTATTTCAGTGCCTTCTCATTTTACCACTGTTAAATAACACGGTTTGATATCTATTTAGTTTGTTTCATGTAGCAAAATGTTTACTGGGCACAACGGGGGTGTTAAACCCCAGGCTCTCCAGGGGCCAGAGTCCTGCTACCTATAGACATGTCTCTGGTCTAACACACAGCTGAATGATCTCCTCAGCATCTTGTCAAGTTCTCCAGAGTCTTGCCAAACGCCAAATTATCTGATTTTGGCTCATTAAAGCAGAGCTGCATCTAAAGGACAGTTGTTCTTTACAGCCCTGTTGTCTAAGAGGTGGGGCTCCCCCTTGTGTTCATAGTAGGAACTGCTGAACAAGCCAAGCTGCTGGGAGCAAAGTTAACAGAGACTAAAGCCTTTTAAAGCTAAACACAGTTAACAGGCACAGAGCTTTATGCTGCTGAAGATGAATAAGAATGCATCAATGTTAAACATGTTGCATTAGCTAAAGACGAACCCGAGCTCTCTACTAGGTGGTAGAGAGCTACACTACTCCACCAGACCTTCTTAAAAACAGGAACCAGTCTGCTGCCCCGTCACAAGACGCCTAGAAGCGGCACAACAGTAACTACCTCTGAATTAAAAGGGGGGCCAGAAGGTCAGCATGCCATCAAAATGTTTGGCTTGACATTATGATCTGTTATTCACTTCTGCAGCAATGTGGAAATTGTATTGCAGTTTATATGTCGCGAATTAGCCTGTTACTCTTCACTTCATTGATTGAGTCTTGTTTATAAAATGCTAGCTGAATTTCTCCTTGCCCTCCCCTTTACATTTCCAAGGGGAATGTAAGGGGGAGGGGCCTAGTAATGTACTATGACAGTTAAAGCACAAAAAAAACATTCATCTTAAAATAAAATAATATACACCAAGCGTTTGTCCTGATAGTCTTCACTCTGTCCTGTTTGAGCCTGAAAAGAAGTTTCCAACTGGGCGTGGTCAGCTAACAAACTCCTGTAAGGGCCAGCAGCCCATGAGCTACTGGCGTAGAAATTCACAGTCATAGAACGTGACTAGACTCCTTAACAATAAAATGTTTACAGTCAAATATTAATTCTAAATATTTCATTTCAAATATTTTAGCATAGCAACATTTACAGCAGCCAAACCGTCCTAACTACTGACCAGCTCTAACGTGGTTTCCACAGGTATGTGGAGGATTTATCTTTGGTGAGTACCTCTAAGTCTGTTGCTCCAGTAAATGTTAAAAGTAATTAAATCACATTATGCTTCTTCTTCTTAAAATCAGTGTTTATGCCATGACTCTGTGGTCCTGCTCTCCTTCTGGTTAGAGGGAAGACAGCACACTGAGAAATCAGATACATATAGCTGAATGTCTACATCAACAATGGTTTCTCATAATCATGGCGTATAAAAGGATCCACAAGGAGCTGCAGTGTAATCAACACCCGAGTTTGCTTCTTACAGTTTACAGACACAAACTTAGGGGATTTTCCTTCAAAACACGCTAAACCAGCTCTAAATGCTCTAAAGCGGCATCTTTCCGAAATACTGGTTGTTTTGATCATAGGAAAAGGCGTTAGGTTCAGCTCACTAGCAGAAAGACATTAACACTATTTTTTTTCTGTGTTCATCACAAGCCATATCGTTACTGCAATATTTACTAATATTATTGCATATCATAACTTTTCCTAAGACCCTGCAGCCCTACTCATGAGACAATGTGAGCCCTACGTCAAACTGTTTCTATACAAACGTTACGCCGCTGTTCTGTTCAGCTATTTCCCCACAGATGACAACTAATAAAAAATAAATAAAAAAACAAGTTCTGGTGATATGAAAAAAATCCAGACTCACAGCACAGCTAACAGATAAAAAATAAATGAACAATTAAAGACTGAGACACAAAAACATTGACTATCCAAATGCAGAATTTGATTATAAAAACACACTAGAACCCAGACAATAGAAATCATAATACGGTTTTGCTCAGTTTTCTAAAGCATTTTAACCATTTTTAGGCAACGTAGAGTGAAGGAATAAAGAAAAGCCCACCATAATTGTATCATTTGTAGCATAGCTGAATATATTAAATATTAAAGGTTTCTGTGGAAGCACGCTGTATGGCTGGTGCTGAGTGAAGTTGCTGGCCTCAGGATGGAAGCTTGTTTAAAGCAGAAGCCCTGAGGTTTAGTGAACTAAAGGTAAACGTAGACACTAGACAGACTGCGGTGGGTTACCTGAGTTGTGGTGCAGCTCTTGCTGTTGGTGCGAATCAGCTCGGGGGTGTTGGCCAGATCGATGAGGAGTTTCTCTTGGGGCTGGAGGGTCGGCGGTGGGAGATCCAGCAGGAGAACCTGAGGAGAGAAAGTCAGACGTCAAAAGACTGAGATTTTTCTACGAGGATCAGATGGAGGATTGTTGCCACATCAAGCGATATGGAAATGTTTTCAGTCTTGATTTGGGAGAAACATTTCTATTGAATGTTTGTAAATCTCCTCTGGCTGCAGTTTGATTTGTCCTTTATTCATTATATGAACCGTTAATGCTGAATAAAAATAGGTCAGATAGACTGGAAGGATTATGAGGTTTACCTAAGAGTCAACTGGTCTGCTAGAGATGAGGACTGGGCAGCGTAAGCCCCTCTGTTGTTGCAGGTAGGGCTGGGCGATATGGATTAAAAAATAAATCTCCGATTTTATCATATGAAATCCGATTAATCGATTTTTTTCCTCCTTTTTGTTTCATAAAAAGAAATTAAAGAAATTATTTTAAAACCTTGCTTTTATGTCAAGCATTTCGTCAGGGAGTTGACCTGAATTCAAAGTGCAACTAAAAACAAGCAGTGAAACATGCTTATAAAACAAGATGGCAGCATTTGCTGCTAGTGGTATTACACATTGAGCTAAGAACAGGCTTCACTGCACTTGTGAACTTCAAACTAAGTTAAACAAAAAGTAAATAAGTAAATGAAGTACCTCGTATTATGGTAAAAAAAAGTTTCTACTTAACAATATTTTGACAATATATTTGCCTAAACATATATCCAGCATCACATGCTGTTCTCTTCATGGGAACCCAATGAGTGTATTGGCAAAATAAAATCCAGATTTTCCAAAAATTTCATCTTAAAGAATTGTAAATTCGAATTAATCGATTAAATCGATTTATCGCCCAGCTCTAGTTGCAGGTAATGTTGTTCCTGTAATGCCTGCAGCTTAAACTGTTCCACGCTGTCGTTACACAGAACTACTGGGGTCTGAAGACAGGAGGCCTCTGCTACACACTGAAATGTGTCTAATTGAACAGCCCGCTGGGTTTAGCTCATCACGCCTGTTTTCCTACTCATTTTTAGGTTAGGCTACTGACATGCAGGATCACATATAACAGTAATTTCAAACTAGGCTGCACCATAGAAATCACCCTGAAACAGATCAGACTGGCCTTATAGTTTCACTCTAAACATGCATCCCAAACAGGGAAGTGAAAGAAAAACCAAAAACTACTGACCTCCTGGGTCTTGGCTGCGCTCCCCTCCGTCATCTCCGGTTCCAGTGGACCGCCGGTGGGAATGGGTTCACTCACCGTCAGCGCTCCGACATGCGTGATGTGCCCCGGCTTCGTCTCTGGGCCGCTGGCAGGTAGGGTGGCGGGGGGGTCCTCCTCCTCCAGACAGAACGGCTGAATGTCAGGGATATGAACAGGCTCTTCCTCCTCTTTGCCTTTGGGAGCAGGGCTACAGCAGAAGAAGAGTACAGTCATGGATTCTGAGACGGTCTCGGGCAACTCCCCAACTCCCCCCCCCCCCTCACACGTTCCCCGCTGTCGTAACCATCTCACCTGCACCTCTGGGCTTTCTCTGCTGAAGTTAGCGTGTGACTGATGCTGGAATCTGTTGTAGATGGCGGCCTGAACGTCCTGGTCTGGCTGGAGGGGGTCAGCAAGGTAGACGTCCTGCGCTTCACTGGCGTGGGAAGGCCAGAAGGCCGCCGTGCTGCCACAGGCTTACAGCCGCCAACAGAGGGCGTCAGAGAGCCAGCTGGCAGCTTCTGAGGGCGACTGTGGGAGAGAAAACCTCTGCTGAGCCGACAGAGCTCAATGTGGAGGACAAACTTATGCTTTTGCTTTCCTGTTTCTGGACTTATAAATCTGATTACTGCCAGCAGTCAGAACTATTTACTAAGATAATCCTTTATATAAACTAGCAAGAAAAAAAATAAGTTGGAATAGATTTGTTTTCTGGTCAGTTTTAAGGAAAAGGTTGTAGACCCTGCTGTAAGCTACAGGGGTATGACATATCAAGACGAGAAAACCTGATTCACTGGAGGTCCATGTGTACATTACAGAATTTTCAGACTTTTGTTGAGACTTGGGGAGGGGGGTGTTGGTGTTTGCGGGTGGTTTGGTTAGAAATTATGTTTCCGCATTTATTTCGCGACAATAAAGCACCCAGGACTAAAGCAGCACACACTCAGGGCAGATCTGGGGCCTTTTTGCTTTACTAACAGGTAGGATTGTCACAGTACTAAAATTTCAAACTCGATATCAATACCTAGGAGAGTATTCCATACTCAATACCATTTTCAATACCACGGGGATAAAAATATGAAATGATTAACGTGTAACTCACCCCCATGTAAAAGCATATTTCCGCCTCCAGACTAATTTGAAAAACTACATAAAGTCTTGATTAATTTGTAATGTGGACACAAAGCATGGTTGATGTTGGCTTTGCTCTGACTGCAGACAGGTTTCAGTACGAGGCAGGAGCTTTCTGCCTGGGAGGGAAGTTCACAGCAACCGCAGGGAAGTTACTTCTAGGTTGGACAGTGGACATTCACGCTCGGCGCCGTCAGCCTCCTGTTGGAGCCGATACAGGGAGGCTGATCTGGGGTTGCCGCTCTCTGTCTGCTGGCTGGCTGTTGAAGCCGTGGGAAAGCGAGTATCCAATATCCAACCTGAAACCAACTTCACCGCAGTCTCACAGCAGCCCCATCTGGGCTGCCTCAAGACACTAACGGCAGAACAACTGGTTCCTTTCACGTAAATTCACCAATAACGCATAAAAAGATGCTTGATTTGTTTCCAGTTGCTTTTTTTGAAGAAAAAAACAAAAAGCCGCTAGAGGGTTTGAAAAGTGCAACAGTGTTCACTATGGAGGAATAAAACGGAGCTGCTTTTACACCCCACAGCAGCAGAGCTACCTACGTCACCAGATCAATTACGTCACAGCAACCCAAAGCAACGCACGTTAGAAATTCAGTGCAAAGCCACCGTTTAACCCTAAGAGGGCGCCACACTGACAATTTAGACACAAAAGCAGGATTTCAACAAATATGCCCTCATTTTTCAATATAATGACCAGGATATGTAGACAGTACTATAAGACAACTATGTTAACCGTTTATTGGCAAAAGAGTTGATTTGGGGGCGACTTACCTTTTTAAGGAATAACAAATATTTTATCAACATGAAAAATTCCCCTTTTTCAATCTAAACATGGAACATGCTTTCTCAGCAGAATCACTGATGCTAGTTAAATAAGTGCTAAATAAATTACTTAAATATAAAACCTGCCTAGTAGCATGCTAGCCACAGCTGATTACACATTAATGCAGACCACTGGTCGCACTAACATCAGTAAAACCTTTAATATATTAAATGAAGTCATTAATTCATCATGAAGGCCAGGGTGTCGGTCCATGAGATGTTTGGCCAAGTTGTTGTGCTGCTTGACTTCGTTGGCACCGCTTTAAAGCTCTGTTTGCACTCAGGCTTGGCAAGATCTTTGGGGTTTCTTTGTTTGCCTCGTATACAAAATATTTAGGATTGATACCATGTCGTAGTATTGTATCCGGATACAGCCTTTGAGTATCAGAGTCAGAAATACTTTAATAATCCCAGAGGGATTGGCTGGCCTTGGGATGGAAGTTTGTTTTTGATAACTCTACTACCAGGTATAGGTCAAAGCAGTCATTGTAATGATTTCATCATGTGGATCCACTGTACCTGTCTGCGGTGCTGACTGAGAGGCCTTTGGGCTTCATCACCTTGGATCCCCCTGAGGATGAAACTCCAGATTAATAGAGATTACCAACTTGGTTTAGTTTGGACTCAAAGCAGAAAACAGGGTCTGCTTTAAGGACACCCTCACCATTACACCATGTGCCACTTTTGGATATAAACAGAATATCCAAAAGAACTTAAAAGTCGTGTCTTATTTCTCACCATCTGTGCACTCGACTCCTTTGTTCTCTAAGCTGGGCGTCGAATGAACCAGCGCCGCGGGTTTAGATCTCAGCAGCCGGACCGAGCCGACAGACATGGCTCTCTCTAGCACTCTCTTTGGTGGAGTGGGCTGGATGGGTGTGCTCTCTACTCTCTTTAAGGATGTGGATCTGGCTTTGGCACGCTCTCCATCAAGCAGCTTTTTGGCCTGGCTGGGCTGTGAGCGCGACGCTGTGCTGGAGGAAAGCGGCCCTGCAGAGCTGGAGATAGTGGAACGACGAGTTCTGCTCAGACCCGGCTCTCTGCTGACGCTGCCGGGTCCAACGGAGCTGCTCAGGCTTCGGTTCAGTTTACCTGAGGGAGCACAGAACACGCACAGCAGGATAAACAACGCAGCCGCGGCTAATGTTCTAATTAAACTCTGTTAATGAAAACACTGATCAGAGTTTATAAAGCTTCAAAGGGCTGAGAACAAAGCATCTTCCACAATTATAATAGAACCCTTTTAAAAACTTCTATTCACTGGAGAAAGTTTACTTTTACCAAAGTGTTTAAAGCAAAAGAATAAACAAATAAGTAGACAGGGGACCAGAGACAGTTTTAACCCATTCAAAAATACACAAAAACCCTTCAGGCTTAAGACAGAGCTCTCTGAAGAGAAGTGACCTAGTTAATAAGAACTATAGCAACCCACTTTTAGAAAACAAAGATGTTTTTCTGTAGAACTCAAAAGGTAAAACCACACCACATTACAAGATGTTTGGTTCTTTTTACAAGAAAATGACATTGTTACTAAATCAATCACAGCTTTCTCCAAAATATTATTCATAAAATGCCATCATTTCCTGATCCAGGAGATCCCACGACAGACAGAACTGGACTCTTTAATGGGATAAATCAGAGCATCGTGTTGGGAAACACACCAAAACCAACCTTTTGGTCTCAGACCTCAGAGCATAAAGCACACAGGGATATTCTTAATGTATGTTTTTAATCCTGTCCTCTAAGAAAACGTTAAAACAAACAGGTTTGAAAGAACAATTCTCTCTCAGGTCTTCATATGATAGTGTGCGTCCAAAACAGGCGTGCTAACCTAATCTCTGCAGACATGTGGTGGGAGCGTAGCGTTTAACTGACCTTTAGCAGGGGACAGGCTAGTGTTGAAGCTGGACAGTGAGGATGACGATGAAGAGGTGTTCTTCCTGTCTGTGGGCCTCCTGCTCTGAATAGGGGGAACTTTAGCACCAGAGAGCCTTCTCAGTCCGGCACTCTGTTAGCGGGGAAACCAAAAAATAACACCTTTTACACACAGTGCACACATGGCTAAGATGTAAACGTTTAGGATAACCATTTCTGTGTTTTCATTATAAGAGGAGCAATGGTTGCTCCTCTCTTACCATACTTTACTTAGAAAGCACTTAAAAAAAACAGCCAACGGCTGAAGCAAAGTGCTGTAAATCCCTGCAAGCTAAAACACATCCATTAAAAAACTAAAATAAAAAGATAAATTATAAAAACACATAAAAGAACAATAAAACCAATTTAAAATAAAAACTAAGTCTCGCTGGTGGTAAAAGCCAAAGAATAACAGTGGGTATTAAGGAGAGTTTTAAAAGTGGGCATTGAAGGAGCCTCTTATGTGCAGAGGAAGGTTATTCCACAACTGAGGACCAACAACAGAAGAAGCCCCGCCCCCTCTGAGCTTCCTCTTAGACCTCAGTACCTCCAGGAGATGCAGTTCAGCTCACCAGAGGGGGACCCTTCAGGCATCTGGGGTTCTGGTTTCTCTGGTGTCTGCCTCTGTGCTCTGCGGCAGGGGCGAGTATTTGGCTTTTCACAACCACCATTAAGCATTTTTCTCATGGATAAACCTTACATAAACAGGTGTACTCTCTCTAACACCTACAGGTGCTTAGATCCAGGTGCTTACAGACTCACTTCTTCACAGATAAACCTTATCTTCTTCAGCTGTTACTTTATACATCCAGTATTAATTAGTACTGTATATTCTTCAGTGATGGTATCAAGGCATTACTTGTTTGTACCTGTAATACTTTATCAGCTGGTTTTGCAGTTCTTTTTATATCTTATATAGCAGACTCAGAGGATGTTATATTGCTCTCTCCCTTTCCTCTCCTCTCTCTTTCACCTTTTCTCCCCTTTTAACATTGTCTCATTTGATTCACTCCTTTTTTACTCTTCGACCTTCCTGTTTCTATGTCTGTTGACTGTTAAATAGTCCCAGCATAAATTCTAATGAAGCTTCTTGCATATTAATATATTAATATCAAGTGGAGCAATATGGCGAAAGCAGCAAGGCTCCACTTATGAAAGTAAAATCTGTTGGGCTCTTTTTGGCATTAAGACAACATTTCTTAATGCAACATTACCAGACAGGACAAAACAAAAACAAACAAACAAAAAAAAAACCCGTAAAGTATGAATTTTAAAATGAACTCTAAAATGTACTGGGAGCCAGAATAGGGGTCATAAGCTGTTTTTAGAGTACCTGTTAAAAGACGCTCAGCAGGTAACGCTCCGCTGCGTGACTGAGACTGAAACAGCCAAACAACATACAAACGTGTTCAGTCTTTGGTGTCTACAAGTTAATGTGTCAAATCATTTTTAAGTGGTACAGGAGCAGCATATCGTTTTCACAAGCATAGAGCGCCCTCTTGTGGCTATAGACGCTAATGTTATCTCCTCAGTTCATGTCGGTCAAAATTAACTTCCATTTAAAATCGATATATAAGTCAGGATCGGCCAAACTATGAAAAAAGTGTGACTTATAGTCCAAAAAATAGGTAATCTTTTTTTTCTCTCTGAAACACTAAAAATACTTCCTTGAGTTTGATTCACACACAGCTTCAATCCCTTATTCACTTTATGCACCTCTGATATCGTTTTTTTTTGGTTCAGTTTGTTTTATATAGTATGGATTCAGGTACTGTATTACAATTCATAGATGCTTTTGTATAGATTATCTTTAGTTCCAAAAACACATGTAATCACTATTTTTAACAACTCCTTTTTTCTAGGCGAACGTTTGGGTCACAAGTGTATGAACCAATATACAAATTAAATATTGCCACACAACCAAAGGTCAGCGGTTGGAAACCCAGTCTGTCACTCTGGGTCACTGATCAAGACTCTTGACCACAGATTGCTCCCTTAGGGTGGGTTAAACACAGAGACCTAATTTACCCTCTGTGGGACTATAACAGGGAAATCTTTTTTTAGAATATATTTAATAAGGACACTCTACTCACTGCTACATGCTTGTTTTAGTGGGCTAGGGAGAAAGTAAATCCTGTTTCAGTCGACTGGAGGAAAACTCTGTGTACAAAGATGCTACTTAGATGGACTTTAGTACTTAGGCTATTCATCTGTGGGATTTCCAACACATATGCTCATATATATTTGTGCTATTATAAACTATACTACTGTATAGCTAATAGTAAGTACGTGTTATTTTTTTCACCATTATTTTAAGCAATTATAAATCTGGTGTTAAGGCTTTTCCTTTCTGATTGAAATATGAATGATTAGAAATTAAAAAAAAAAAAGAGTTTAACCTATTTTAGCGCTTTGATTTTTATCCCAAAGATATGAAGATGCCATCCTAAGCCTATTAGAAAAATGCCCAGGAGCTAAGACTTGATTCAGTGCGTAAAGTAAATAATAATAAAGTGGATCTATATTCACTGAGAAGAAACCTAAACTGGACTAACAAATATAGAGACATAGATAAAGCCAATCTACTTCTATGGATCAGAATCAAAGAGCTTTGGCTACAATATTGAATCAACTGATTAATCCATCTCTTAAAACTCTCACAATTCTCCCAAGACTCAGTTTGGGAAAATCCTCTTTTCCTGAAGGCTGCTACATAGGGCAGGATTTTTAGCCAGATTTTCACCCACATCTCCCCCTTTCGAGGCTCCAATTATCACAGTGTCTCTTGAGATAATCTTAAAAGAATATCCTGCCGTGTGTGGTGTGTTAAGAGCGATCGGGTCCGCTCGGTGGAACATGGGAACCGCTCCAACCTCAAATCGGGGATATTCAACGTGTTGGATTGTTCAGCCCCAAGATCCAGCCGTGTGTGGTGCCTCCCAAAGTTAAATGAGCACAAGGCCTGTTGAATGTAGCCAATCAGAAAGCGAGGTGAGGGATTCCCTGAGAATACCCCCCCCCCTCCATTTCATAGTGCAGCAAGCATAGAGCCCCCCCCCAGTTGCGTTGACTCCCCTCATTTAACCAACAGCTTTTCTTTTTGTTATGTTTTTTCTCTGTTAAAATCAATACACAGACTATCCCCATCATTCATGTTTCTTCACTCTGAACTCACGTTTGATCTTGAGAGGATTCCCAAGATTTCCCATCTGATATCTGAAACATCTCAAGTGAAATCTCTTTGTGTGTGCTGTGTTGAGCTCCTCGTCTGACCGGACACCACACACTGTATGAGCAATCATGTTTATCTAGGATTTTTTTTTTTAATCGGGATGTCGTGGCTTTGAAAACTGTGTGACTATTTTAAAACCTAGCAGTGAGAACCAGCCGTCATCTCTCAAAGGAACCAGAGGGCTGGAGGAAAACATGGTTCAGTTCTGTCCCGCTGGTCAGTAACACATGGTCCCACCTCAGGAGACGGAGGCGAGGGTGTCTGCTGGATGACAGAGAGACGGAAGGCTCTCACATGGTCGCACAGATAAGACCGCAGACGTCCGCCCGCCTTAGTTTGCTCCCAGAACGTCTGAGTATTTGGGAGCCTTCAGTCTTTGCCTGAAGCAGGGACATCTAGGGCCAGTCACTTTAAATGGGTTTATGCTGTGTATCTGGGTCTCAGGGCCTTTTTCTTTGCAGTTACTGTAACCCGGCATAGAAACAACACATTTAAACATGAGAAGTGTCAGAAAATAAGGAGGATTTGAAAACCTTTCACAGCAGAAAATAGTTCCACATAAACTGCTGCGTAATTAAAGCTTCAGCCAGAAGTTGGTGACGCCACGCCTGATTCATCGTTTAGAACAGCAAACAGGCTTTCGCTCACTAGTTTGCTGAAAATGTGTCGACAGCCCATTCAGTCATTTAGAAGGAAAGGAAGCTTTGGACAAACCAAAGTCTTTCTGCAGCACAGACATCATTTCCTGGGAGGGTAAAGGTGCGTTACCTTGGAGGGCGGGGCCAGCGTCCGTTTACCCAGCAGACTGGAGTTGAGGGAGCAGTCGCTGGTGTCAGAGGCCACGCTCACTGAATCAGAGAGTAAATCTTCTGAAGACTCTGCCCTGTTAATAGGACGAGACGACGGGCTCTGCCTCAAAACTCCTGCAGTCTAAAAACAAAAAATTAAATTAAAATAAATCTTACACGTCAACAACATTCTGGTTTTTCACTCTTAAATTGCTGCAAGACTAAAGATAAAACATTCACTCTGCTTGGTGGCCGCAGTCTGGCTTTGTCCGGTCCGCTCTTGCAGGCTGAGCGGGAAGCAGCCGGAGCCACCGGTCTACTGGGCAGCACTCCGGCGGCGCCCAGCGTCGCCTTCCCTCGCAGCGTGGTTCTGGACGGAGGCCTGGCGCCCACCATGGGGCTGGAGGCACTGAGTCTGGCAGCGGGGTGGCCGGATGAGGTCCTGCCCGCTCTCAGCTGTTGGCGCTGGATGGCAGGGGGCAGCTGCTTCATGGGGCTGTCCTGCACACAGAAGGTCTGACGTTTGATGAAGCCGGGTGCACCGGCGGCGCGGCCCAGCATCCCCAATTTAACTTCGGGGTCCTGGGTGAACTCCTCCGCCCCCGCCGCAGGGCTAGCTGCCGCGGCAGACGTCGGCTGGGTGGCGCTGGTCCCCTCGGCGCGCGGCTCTCCGCCTTGCAGCTGGCTGGCCAGTCTGTGGGCTTCTTCACACACAGCTTCCAGCAGGTCGCCGGTCAACGGGGTCCAGTCCGGCGACGCGTTGCAGCCGCCGTCCTCGAGTCGAGACGACGCGTCGTCGGAAACACGCCGCTCTTTGTGGCTGACGACGCCCACGAACACCTCATCCTCTTCCTCCTCTTCACCCTTGGAGCTGCAGACGACACATAAACCCCAACCAGAAACACAGCTGTGAGGGAGGCCACACGCTGCAAACGTTCATCATGTAGAAGAGAAACGTCACAATGAGGCCGTTTTAAACCTAACGTAGGAAGACTGCCGTCTAAATCCTCAGGAACCTACTGCACTGAAATAACAACACAAGCAGTGCTCCTCCTTTTAAAGGTTTACATCATATTCATCAGGGCCTTTTTAAATAGATTTTATAGGTTAAGTCGGATTTGCAACCTGAAGATTTAACTTAGGAAAAATCAAGATTTTCTTATGCACTCTCCTGGGCTTCCATGAAACTCTGCACTATTTCAGTCCTGAAAGGGGGAATTATTTTGGTAATAACATGTAATGTTGACTATATGTTTAGGAAAATATATTGTCAAACTACTTCAAAGAGGAAACCGTTTTACCCAAAGAGTAGGCAGTTTTATTCATTCATTTACTTATTTTTTAAGTAGGTGGAAAGTAACATAAGTGAAGTCTGTTCTTAGATGTGTAATACAACCAGCAGCAAACATTTTGGTTATTTATTATGGCGGGCCTACCATCTTGTTTTATAAGCATGTTTAAAAATTCAGGTCAACTCCCAGATGAGATTATTGAAATAAAAGTAAAATAAATAAATAAAAATCATTCCAGCAATTTGCTTTTTTGAAGCAAAAAGGGAAGAAAATTGATTTATCAGATTTGTTTAAAACTAAAAATTGCAGATTTTATTTTAAAGCCATATTGCTCAGCCCTAATATTTATACACAACACAAATGTCATCTTTTGAACATCTAAGTGAATCTAAAACCTTTCTAAAAGTAGGGAAGACCCTCACACACAGCCTGGTCTAAGAGGAATTCCAACATGCAGCATGGCTCTGTGAGGAAGTCGTCCAACACAAGGTTCACTTTTTATCACATTCTTTTAATGTGGACAGCATCTGTGCTTTTAACTCTGAGTTAGTCATTTAATAAAGGCCTTTCTGGGGCATTTTTCTCACAGTGTCAGCTCTTTTCTCCGTGGCTGCCAAAGTGAACTGTGAAATAATGATAAACCCATTCATTTAAAAGCACATTGCCATTCATGAGGTGGTTTACTTTGCACTGATCATTTACAGCTGAATGTGGGAATGTAGAGGGCAGCACATGATGTAGAACCTGATCATGTTTCTGCCAAACGCCATTTTTAGCTCAAGCTGTATGCAAACTTTCAGTATAGATCCTTTTAATTATATAAACGAGACGCCTGCTCTTTAAATAAATGTAGCAAAAGGCTGTAGAGTGTCTGAACCTGACCAGGCCAAGTGGTATCAACTACCCTTAAATGATCATGACTGACTACAGTTAATATTTTCTCTTTGCCAGCATTATAAAATCCTTCGTTTGCCGGCACCGATTGGATTACCCACCACTTAGACCCGAGTCACGATAAAGCTTTCAAAACCAAGGGCCCCTCATCAGCTGCCAAGCACGGTGGAAGCACAATCATGCTGTGGGAATGTTTGCTAAAGGGGACTTCAGGGAATTATTTCTAAATATTAGCAGGGCTGCAAGTATATATTCGAGCCTGTGTGTTTAACTTGGTTGGCATAAAATACACAATAAATTAAAAACCCGTGAACGCAGCTCTTCTTAAACACCGCTGAAGTCATATGTTGATTGATCCCTCCACCATGGAACAGTGGAAATAAAACACCTTAAGCTCAGACCGATGACACGGGGATCTCCGACTGGAGCTTTACATGATCAGTCAGTGATCGGGCCAACGGGTTCGTTTTCTCTGTGCACTGCATTTTAAAAGAAAATGTCCATAATGAACATTGGCGCTTGAATAGATGCCAAACTAACTCAGTTTGCGCTAAACTCTTATACAGTACGTCCAACACAAGCAAAAGCTGCTTCCTTTAACAGGCGGACCTCCTAGTGTTATTGAGCTGTAATAGAAGATACAGATCACTAAATTCTATACCCAGGAGAGAGAATAAAGGGTCAGCCAGAAAAAAACATGGATTCCCTCAATCATTAACACGTTAAATATATGCAGGATAAGACCATTTTTCTTACTCCATCAGCATTGATGTGTACCTGATTGCTTTACGTCACAGTTTGTCTGTCTTCACGTTGCAACACTGACTGAGGAGCTGCTGAGAACCTTGTTACAACAATTCAACCTGAGGCTTATAGGAGCCTGAGCGCGCTGGCATGCTCTCTCTCACCTGGCAGGTGACAGGGACACGTCGAAGTCAAACTTCTCGTCTTGCAGAAAGCACACATCTGTTGAGGAGCGGACAGCGGGGTTAAAACAGCGAGCGAGCCGCACCGGGAGCAAAGTGTAGGAAGTGACGTACCGCTGTTAGCTTCACACGCCATGTCGCTGCTCTCCGGAGGAAACGGACTGGTCCAGTCTAGAGCTGCAGGGCGACACACACCTCTGACATCAGACTAAAACCAACACCCGCAGCTAGCTTAAACACCGACGCGCCACCCAGTTCTTACACGACTGTGACGAGGGTGCAGGACTCCGGGCTAACTGTCCATTAGCTTGCTAGCCCTTTTCCAGACATCGTCAACCAGTATGGGACTTAAACTATAACCCAGAACTCTTAGCATCCGCTGGTGACGTCTTGTGGACATAAATTATTGCCTATTTATTTTACTAACCTAAACCATACAAACCTTAAATTCGTATGAAATCGTTTCTGCTCCGCATTCAAACTTCGATGCGTCAACACACCCAGCGAACAATTCAAATCTCCTGCGCTACTGCACACGTGACTCAGACCCCCTCTATGATTGGCTGAAAGGGATGTAATGAAATGGTGAGCGGAGTTTGGGGTTTGTAGTCCAAAAACCCGCTTGGCCGTCTCTTTTTACGACCGTCTCTTTAAAAGTGTACTTTTTACGGTTCTCATAGGCAAGGCAAGTTTAAGGCAAGTTTCAGTAACAAGACAATTCACAGTGCCGTACATGAACAGAAATAAGAAAAGAAAACATACAGAGGAAAGTGCTTTGCCGCCTAATAGTAGCAGTAGGTCAATAAATGTTGGACTACAAACTTAGAATATGTTTGAGTTATCTACAATAGTATAAATAAAACATTCAAAGGCAACTCTAAACAAACAGGGGTTTAACCTTTATTTAAAGGAGCTAAGAGTTTCAGCACTTTTAGAGTGTTCTGGGAGTTTGTTCCAGATAAGTGGAGCATATGAACTAAATGCTTCTCCATGTTTTGTTTTGTTTTGTTCGTGTGTTTGTTTGTTTGTTTGTGTGAAGAGTACATTTGAGTCAGAAAACCTGAGTGGTCTACACTGATAACAAGTCTGTGATGTATATTAATAGCTAAGTCATTCAGTGATTTATAGACTAACAGGATTATTTTAACGTCTATTCTCTGAGATCCAGGGAGCCGGTGTAGGGACCAGAACTGGGGTGATGTGCTCTACTTTTTTTTGTCTTAGCAAAGGAATGGGCAGCAGCGTTCTGGATCAGCTGCTGCTGTCTGATCAACTTTTTAGGCAGACCTGTGAAGACACCATTACAGTATCAATTTGACAAAAGATAAATGCATGGACTAGTTTTTTGTGATCCTGCCAAGACATTAGTCCTTTAATCCTGGAAAATTCTTCGAGTGATAGAAAGCCGACTTTGTAAATGTCTCTATGTTTACCATTGTACCATTCTACATTCTGCACATTATCAATCTAGGTCTGCTCCCATTGAGAAACGAGAGACATTCAGCAGAGCTCTCCAAGCTGATTGGGCAAAGCGACACGCAGTGTCCTCCTACCAAAGGTTGGTTTTAATCAATCACAGTATCAAATGAAAATGTAAGCAACAGCCGACATGAGAAACCACAACAAGGTAAGCTAGTCAAGGCACTTCTTGCTGTTCTACTTTCAAATATGAAATTGTGGATTCTTACAAAACAGATGTGATAGCAGCAACTACACGTGCGTCCTTCTGCGAAACCATGTTAATTAAACCCTGTTGTCAATGTTTATTAAACCAAAATACTGCAACATGATTGGCCCGAACCGTTTTTGGAACCGCTAAGACTTCAAACGGTTGAAGTCTTAGCGGTACAAGATGGATTCTGGTGTATTTGTGTATGCACAAAAACTGCGAGAATTTATTTTGCAAGTTGCAGGAAAGGTTACAATAATACCAGCACTGTGGTTCTTCCACAGTCTGCATTTACATGGATATCATTAAACACCTTGACAAGGGTAGTCTGTACTGTAGTCAGCACGGAAACCTGTGTTGATATTAATATGGGCCTGCTCCTGCTTATTTCTGAAGGCCCATCTTACCCCGGTTTAAGATTTGGCAGCAAAGGAGAAACAATTATTAGAGGCAAACATTTAAAATATGCATATTTAATTCATTTGGAATTCCAAGAGACAAAAAAACTTACAAGCTCAGTTTGTCACCCACGTCCTTCTCCCAGGCATTGCAGTCTTTTGTCTAATCAAAGACATCCTTTTATCACACTAACTAACCCCTCCCGATTAAGTTGGGGGTGTGGGCCCAGACACCGTGGCTCCAGACTCTATCTGCTCTCAAAACAAGGAAGCTCTTCTTCTCAAGGTCTTCATCCAGTAAAGCTGATTTAGTACCCAAAATGTCCTATCAGGTGTCAAGCCAAATGACCTCGTCAACTATAAAGCAGCAAACATCCTGTGAGCTGTGTGCGTTCTGCCTCAGAGGGGAGACACAGTTTAGAGGCCAGGAGTACCTTTCATTATTCTCCATACAAATGGCTGATTAATATAACAACTAACGATATTTTCCACAACACCTGATTAAAAGACATCAAGCCAGCTGGTCAATATTAAGAAGATATTAAACTGCTGAAACACAGCTTTTTCAATCATCTGAGATGGGCCTGTAGTTTTGCAGTAGTGGCATCACTACTGAAACATCACCACAAGTTTTGATAGTGACTGTTTCGGTAGTGACAATCTTAGATAACTTTGAGCCTAGCTTAAAGAGGTTGCACAACACATGGTTAGGTATATCACACACACATATAAACCTTTTTTTCTGCCAGAAAACCAAAAAAACTTTGTTTACATGCAGAAAATAGGTGTTCAGTATTGAAGTCTGATTTTCAGATTTTTGAACATCTTTTCTTCAAAAATGATGAGACCCAGCTACTCGCCATGCAGCTAAAACATGAGAGAGCGAAAGGAATACTTCTTGTTGAAAAAAAAAAAATAGAGTTGAGGCTTAAATCATTCTTAGCCTATGGACTAAAACCTACAATGTTATGGTAGTGGCAACAAAATCAGGGACAAGATTTTTTTTAGATATGATTCATGATTTGCAAAAATAGAAAATTTACTTTTTTACACCTCACTTTCAAATCAACCAAAAAGACCCCTTTAAAGACAACAGTTGTAAAAAGAAAATCATTTCACTACCATTTTTATTATGAAATTTAGGAATTGAAGTTGGGGACAGCCACCTCCCAATGTAAAGTAACCTATAAATTATGAATTTATATATATTAAGCATACTGATATCTTAATTAATATTTTGGGTCTCTATAGATAATTGCAGGATCTTAGTAATCATGTATAATTGGAATACCTAAATATTTTTTTTCTTTTTTTTTAATTGGGGACAACAGTTCCGATTTGGTAGAACGGCCCTAGTAGTGATCACATTTGGTTAATTTTCATTTCGACATGTTTGTTTGTAATTGTGAAAAACTACAGTCAACACAGTTTTTTGATACAAGATATATTAGGCCATTTCGTTTTACAATACGTTAAAATTAACAGGTTTATAACCCAGTGTCAGTCCCTACAGGTTAAAATGAAGTTATGTAAAATACAAATATGTATTTTACATCATTGCTACATTTTTCTTTAAGAAATACAAGCTGTCACGGTTTAAATCTGCCACCTTCTGCATTTTCCAGGAGCAAAGCTAAACTGCAAACTAAACTTGGCGTTTCCACGATAAAATTCGACTTTCCAGTTCGGAATTCCCACTGCAGCGGCCGTTTTTGTTTGAGTTCCAACCGCGAATTCGGAAATTGCGACTTCTGGGTACAAGGAGACCGCACCAATACAGCTATCCCTCCATGCGTCTTTATTTGGTAGTTTATACATCTTACCACCAGATGGCAGTGTTGTATTATCTGTGGCAAAATTCTCCTCAACAAAACATAGAGGTCAACCAGCAGCACCACTAACGTTTTCAACGTTTTTTTTTTTTTCCAATTAGCTTTTCAATATTCAAAACCTTTTAAGAACTCGCCCTACAAACCATTTCACCTTGTTGAAACAACCTTAGCAGCAAAACCTTGGAACAGTGATTTTATTTTGGCCCATATACTAAAAGAATTCACTCTCTCATACTTATGGAGGACCTTGCCTTAGCATCCAT